>NW_027370252.1:0-37137 GCF_046119375.1 Phyllobates terribilis
TGTAAATGCACAAACAGTAATATCTCCACATTGCAAGGTGCAATTCTGAAATTTTTTGCTTTTTCCTGCTAATCCTAGCATGATAAAGAAGTTTCAAAGAGAGTGAGATGCCAGCTCCTTTCATTCAGTCAGTAGCTTCAAACATTTCTGGACGTTTTTCAATGGCAAAAATCAATGAATATTGTAAATGCACAAACAGTAATATCTCCACATTGCAAGGTGCAATTCTGAAATTTTTTGCTTTTTCCTGCTAATCCTAGCATGATAAAGAAGATTCAAAGAGAGTGAGATGCCAGCTCCTTTCATTCAGTCAGTAGCTTCAAACATTTCTGGACGTTTTTCAATGGCAAAAATCAATGAATATTGTAAATGCACAAACAGTAATATCTCCACATTGCAAGGTGCAATTCTGAAATTTTTTGCTTTTTCCTGCTAATCCTAGCATGATAAAGAAGATTCAAAGAGAGTGAGATGCCAGCTCCTTTCATTCAGTCAGTAGCTTCAAACATTTCTGGACGTTTTTCAATGGCAAAAATCAATGAATATTGTAAATGCACAAACAGTAATATCTCCACATTGCAAGGTGCAATTCTGAAATTTTTTGCTTTCTCCTGCTAATCCTAGCATGATAAAGAAGATTCAAAGAGAGTGAGATGCCAGCTCCTTTCATTCAGTCAGTAGCTTTAAACATTTCTGGTATATGAATAACATGATGTTTTTCAATGGCAAAAATCAATGAATATTGTAAATGCACAAACAGTAATATCTCCACATTGCAAGGTGCAATTCTGAAATTTTTTTGCTTTTTCCTGCTAATCCTTGCATGATAAAGAAGATTCAAAGAGAGTGAGATGCCAGCTCCTTTCATTCAGTCAGTAGCTTCAAACATTTCTGGATGTTTTTCAATGTCAAAAATCAATGAATATTGTAAATGCACAAACAGTAATATCTCCACATTGCAAGGTGCAATTCTGAAATTTTTTGCTTTTTCCTGCTAATCCTAGCATGATAAAGAAGATTCAAAGAGAGTGAGATGCCAGCTCCTTTCATTCAGTCAGTAGCTTCAAACATTTCTGGACGTTTTTCAATGGCAAAAATCAATGAATATTGTAAATGCACAAACAGTAATATCTCCACATTGCAAGGTGCAATTCTGAAATTTTTTGCTTTTTCCTGCTAATCCTAGCATGATAAAGAAGATTCAAAGAGAGTGAGATGCCAGCTCCTTTCATTCAGTCAGTAGCTTCAAACATTTCTGGTGTAGGAATAACATGATATTTTTCAATGGCAAAAATCAATGAATATTGTAAATGCACAAACAGTAATATCTCCACATTGCAAGGTGCAATTCTGAAATTTTTTGCTTTTTCCTGCTCATCCTAGCGTGATAAAGAAGATTCAAAGAGTGAGATGCCAGCTCCTTTCATTCAGTCAGTAGCTTCAAACATTTCTGGACATTTTTCAATGGCAAAAATCAATGAATATTGTAAATGCACAAACAGTAATATCTCCACATTGCAATTTGCAATTCTGAAATTTTTTGCTTTTTCCTGCTAATCCTAGCATGATAAAGAAGATTCAAAGAGAGTGAGATGCCAGCTCCTTTCATTCAGTCAGTAGCTTCAAACATTTCTGGTATATGAATAACATGATGTTTTTCAATGGCAAAAATCAATGAATATTGTAAATGCACAAACAGTAATATCTCCACATTGCAAGGTGCAATTCTGAAATTTTTTGCTTTTCCCTGCTAATCCTAGCATGATAAAGAAGATTCAATGAGAGTGAGATGCCAGCTCCTTTCATTCAGTCAGTAGCTTCAAACATTTCTGGACGTTTTTCAATGGCAAAAATCAATGAATATTGTAAATGCACAAACAGTAATATCTCCACATTGCAAGGTGCAATTCTGAAATTTTTTGCTTTTTCCTGCTAATCCTAGCATGATAAAGAAGATTCAAAGAGAGTGAGATGCCAGCTCCTTTCATTCAGTCAGTAGCTTCAAACATTTCTGGACGTTTTTCAATGGCAAAAATCAATGAATATTGTAAATGCACAAACAGTAATATCTCCACATTGCAAGGTGCAATTCTGAAATTTTTTGCTTTTTCCTGCTAATCCTAGCATGATAAAGAAGATTCAAAGAGAGTGAGATGCCAGCTCCTTTCATTCAGTCAGTAGCTTCAAACATTTCTGGACGTTTTTCAATGGCAAAAATCAATGAATATTGTAAATGCACAAACAGTAATATCTCCACATTGCAAGGTGCAATTCTGAAATTTTTTGCTTTTTCCTGCTAATCCTAGCATGATAAAGAAGATTCAAAGAGAGTGCGATGCCAGCTCCTTTCATTCAGTCAGTAGCTTCAAACATTTCTGGACGTTTTTCAATGGCAAAAATCAATGAATATTGTAAATGCACAAACAGTAATATCTCCACATTGCAAGGTGCAATTCTGAAATTTTTTGCTTTCTCCTGCTAATCCTAGCATGATAAAGAAGATTCAAAGAGAGTGAGATGCCAGCTCCTTTCATTCAGTCAGTAGCTTCAAACATTTCTGGTATATGAATAACATGATGTTTTTCAATGGCAAAAATCAATGAATATTGTAAATTCACAAACAGTAATATCTCCACATTGCAAGGTGCAATTCTGAAATTTTTTTGCTTTTTCCTGCTAATCCTAGCATGATAAAGAAGATTCAAAGAGAGTGAGATGCCAGCTCCTTTCATTCAGTCAGTAGCTTCAAACATTTCTGGACGTTTTTCAATGGCAAAAATCAATGAATATTGTAAATGCACAAACAGTAATATCTCCACATTGCAAGGTGCAATTCTGAAATTTTTTGCTTTTTCCTGCTAATCCTAGCATGATAAAGAAGATTCAAAGAGAGTGAGATGCCAGCTCCTTTCATTCAGTCAGTAGCTTCAAACATTTCTGGTGTAGGAATAACATGATATTTTTCAATGGCAAAAATCAATGAATATTGTAAATGCACAAACAGTAATATCTCCACATTGCAAGGTGCAATTCTGAAATTTTTTGCTTTTTCCTGCTCATCCTAGCGTGATAAAGAAGATTCAAAGAGTGAGATGCCAGCTCCTTTCATTCAGTCAGTAGCTTCAAACATTTCTGGACATTTTTCAATGGCAAAAATCAATGAATATTGTAAATGCACAAACAGTAATATCTCCACATTGCAATTTGCAATTCTGAAATTTTTTGCTTTTTCCTGCTAATCCTAGCATGATAAAGAAGATTCAAAGAGAGTGAGATGCCAGCTCCTTTCATTCAGTCAGTAGCTTCAAACATTTCTGGTATATGAATAACATGATGTTTTTCAATGGCAAAAATCAATGAATATTGTAAATGCACAAACAGTAATATCTCCACATTGCAAGGTGCAATTCTGAAATTTTTTGCTTTTCCCTGCTAATCCTAGCATGATAAAGAAGATTCAATGAGAGTGAGATGCCAGCTCCTTTCATTCAGTCAGTAGCTTCAAACATTTCTGGACGTTTTTCAATGGCAAAAATCAATGAATATTGTAAATGCACAAACAGTAATATCTCCACATTGCAAGGTGCAATTCTGAAATTTTTTGCTTTTTCCTGCTAATCCTAGCATGATAAAGAAGATTCAAAGAGAGTGAGATGCCAGCTCCTTTCATTCAGTCAGTAGCTTCAAACATTTCTGGAAGTTTTTCAATGGCAAAAATCAATGAATATTGTAAATGCACAAACAGTAATATCTCCACATTGCAAGGTGCAATTCTGAAATTTTTTGCTTTTTCCTGCTAATCCTAGCATGATAAAGAAGATTCAAAGAGAGTGAGATGCCAGCTCCTTTCATTCAGTCAGTAGCTTCAAACATTTCTGGACGTTTTCAATGGCAAAAATCAATGAATATTGTAAATGCACAAACAGTAATATCTCCACCTTGCAAGGTGCAATTCTGAAATTTTTTGCTTTTTCCTGCTAATCCTAGCATGATAAAGAAGATTCAAAGAGAGTGAGATGCCAGCTCCTTTCATTCAGTCAGTAGCTTCAAACATTTCTGGACGTTTTTCAATGGCAAAAATCAATGAATATTGTAAATGCACAAACAGTAATATCTCCACATTGCAAGGCGCAATTCTGAAATTTTTTGCTTTTTCCTGCTAATCCTAGCATGATAAAGAAGATTCAAAGAGAGTGAGATGCCAGCTCCTTTCATTCAGTCAGTAGCTTCAAACATTTCTGGTATATGAATAACATGATGTTTTTCAATGGCAAAAATCAATGAATATTGTAAATGCACAAACAGTAATATCTCCACATTGCAAGGTGCAATTCTGAAATTTTTTGCTTTTTCCTGCTAATCCTAGCATGATAAAGAAGATTCAAAGAGAGTGAGATGCCAGCTCCTTTCATTCAGTCAGTAGCTTCAAACATTTCTGGACGTTTTTCAATGGCAAAAATCAATGAATATTGTAAATGCACAAACAGTAATATCTCCACATTGCAAGGTGCAATTCTGAAATTTTTTGCTTTTTCCTGCTAATCCTAGCATGATAAAGAAGATTCAAAGAGAGTGAGATGCCAGCTCCTTTCATTCAGTCAGTAGCTTCAAACATTTCTGGACGTTTTTCAATGGCAAAAATCAATGAATATTGTAAATGCACAAACAGTAATATCTCCACATTGCAAGGTGCAATTCTGAAATTTTTTGCTTTTTCCTGCTAATCCTAGCATGATAAAGAAGATTCAAAGAGAGTGAGATGCCAGCTCCTTTCATTCAGTCAGTAGCTTCAAACATTTCTGGTATATGAATAACTTGATGTTTTTCAATGGCAAAAATCAATGAATATTGTAAATGCACAAACAGTAATATCTCCACATTGCAAGGTGCAATTCTGAAATTCTTTGCTTTTCCCTGCTAATCCTAGCATGATAAAGAAGATTCAAAGAGAGTGAGATGCCAGCTCCTTTCATTCAGTCAGTAGCTTCAAACATTTCTGGACGTTTTTCAATGGCAAAAATCAATGAATATTGTAAATGCACAAACAGTAATATCTCCACATTGCAAGGTGCAATTCTGAAATTTTTTGCTTTTTCCTGCTAATCCTAGCATGATAAAGAAGATTCAAAGAGAGTGAGATGCCAGCTCCTTTCATTCAGTCAGTAGCTTCAAACATTTCTGGACATTTTTCAATGGCAAAAATCAATGAATATTGTAAATGCACAAACAGTAATATCTCCACATTGCAAGGTGCAATTCTGAAATTTTTTGCTTTTTCCTGCTAATCCTAGCATGATAAAGAAGATTCAAAGAGAGTGAGATGCCAGCTCCTTTCATTCAGTCAGTAGCTTCAAACATTTCTGGAAGTTTTTCAATTGCAAAAATCAATGAATATTGTAAATGCACAAACAGTAATATCTCCACATTGCAAGGTGCAATTCTGAAATTTTTAGCTTTTTCCTGCTAATCCTAGCATGATAAAGAAGATTCAAAGAGAGTGAGATGCCAGCTCCTTTCATTCAGTCAGTAGCTTCAAACATTTCTGGTATATGAATAACATGATGTTTTTCAATGGCAAAAATCAATGAATATTGTAAATGCACAAACAGTAATATCTCCACATTGCAAGGTGCAATTCTGAAATTTTTTGCTTTTTCCTGCTAATCCTAGCATGATAAAGAAGATTCAAAGAGAGTGAGATGCCAGCTCCTTTCATTCAGTCAGTAGCTTCAAACATTTCTGGACGTTTTTCAATGGCAAAAATCAATGAATATTGTAAATGCACAAACAGTAATATCTCCACATTGCAAGGTGCAATTCTGAAATTTTTTGCTTTTTCCTGCTAATCCTAGCATGATAAAGAAGATTCAAAGAGAGTGAGATGCCAGCTCCTTTCATTCAGTCAGTAGCTTCAAACATTTCTGGTATATGAATAACTTGATGTTTTTCAATGGCAAAAATCAATGAATATTGTAAATGCACAAACAGTAATATCTCCACATTGCAAGGTGCAATTCTGAAATTCTTTGCTTTTCCCTGCTAATCCTAGCATGATAAAGAAGATTCAAAGAGAGTGAGATGCCAGCTCCTTTCATTCAGTCAGTAGCTTCAAACATTTCTGGACGTTTTTCAATGGCAAAAATCAATGAATATTGTAAATGCACAAACAGTAATATCTCCACATTGCAAGGTGCAATTCTGAAATTTTTTGCTTTTTCCTGCTAATCCTAGCATGATAAAGAAGATTCAAAGAGAGTGAGATGCCAGCTCCTTTCATTCAGTCAGTAGCTTCAAACATTTCTGGACATTTTTCAATGGCAAAAATCAATGAATATTGTAAATGCACAAACAGTAATATCTCCACATTGCAAGGTGCAATTCTGAAATTTTTTGCTTTTTCCTGCTAATCCTAGCATGATAAAGAAGATTCAAAGAGAGTGAGATGCCAGCTCCTTTCATTCAGTCAGTAGCTTCAAACATTTCTGGAAGTTTTTCAATTGCAAAAATCAATGAATATTGTAAATGCACAAACAGTAATATCTCCACATTGCAAGGTGCAATTCTGAAATTTTTAGCTTTTTCCTGCTAATCCTAGCATGATAAAGAAGATTCAAAGAGAGTGAGATGCCAGCTCCTTTCATTCAGTCAGTAGCTTCAAACATTTCTGGTATATGAATAACATGATGTTTTTCAATGGCAAAAATCAATGAATATTGTAAATGCACAAACAGTAATATCTCCACATTGCAAGGTGCAATTCTGAAATTTTTTGCTTTTTCCTGCTAATCCTAGCATGATAAAGAAGATTCAAAGAGAGTGAGATGCCAGCTCCTTTCATTCAGTCAGTAGCTTCAAACATTTCTGGACGTTTTTCAATGGCAAAAATCAATGAATATTGTAAATGCACAAACAGTAATATCTCCACATTGCAAGGTGCAATTCTGAAATTTTTTGCTTTTTCCTGCTAATCCTAGCATGATAAAGAAGATTCAAAGAGAGTGAGATGCCAGCTCCTTTCATTCAGTCAGTAGCTTCAAACATTTCTGGACGTTTTTCAATGGCAAAAATCAATGAATATTGTAAATGCACAAACAGTAATATCTCCACATTGCAAGGTGCAATTCTGAAATTTTTTGCTTTTTCCTGCTAATCCTAGCATGATAAAGAAGATTCAAAGAGAGTGAGATGCCAGCTCCTTTCATTCAGTCAGTAGCTTCAAACATTTCTGGTATATGAATAACATGATGTTTTTCAATGGCAAAAATCAATGAATATTGTAAATGCACAAACAGTAATATCTCCACATTGCAAGGTGCAATTCTGAAATTCTTTGCTTTTCCCTGCTAATCCTAGCATGATAAAGAAGATTCAAAGAGAGTGAGATGCCAGCTCCTATCATTCAGTCAGTAGCTTCAAACATTTCTGGACGTTTTTCAATGGCAAAAATCAATGAATATTGTAAATGCACAAACAGTAATATCTCCACATTGCAAGGTGCAATTCTGAAATTTTTTGCTTTTTCCTCCTAATCCTAGCATGATAAAGAAGATTCAAAGAGAGTGAGATGCCAGCTCCTTTCATTCAGTCAGTAGCTTCAAACATTTCTGGACGTTTTTCAATGGCAAAAATCAATGAATATTGTAAATGCACAAACAGTAATATCTCCACATTGCAAGGTGCAATTCTGAAATTTTTTGCTTTTTCCTGCTAATCCTAGCATGATAAAGAAGATTCAAAGAGAGTGAGATGCCAGCTCCTTTCATTCAGTCAGTAGCTTCAAACATTTCTGGAAGTTTTTCAATTGCAAAAATCAATGAATATTGTAAATGCACAAACAGTAATATCTCCACATTGCAAGGTGCAATTCTGAAATTTTTAGCTTTTTCCTGCTAATCCTAGCATGATAAAGAAGATTCAAAGAGAGTGAGATGCCAGCTCCTTTCATTCAGTCAGTAGCTTCAAACATTTCTGGACGTTTTTCAATGGCAAAAATCAATGAATATTGTAAATGCACAAACAGTAATATCTCCACATTGCAAGGTGCAATTCTGAAATTTTTTGCCTTTTCCTGCTAATCCTAGCATGATAAAGAAGATTCAAAGAGAGTGAGATGCCAGCTCCTTTCATTCAGTCAGTAGCTTCAAACATTTCTGGACGTTTTTCAATGGCAAAAATCAATGAATATTGTAAATGCACAAACAGTAATATCTCCACATTGCAAGGTGCAATTCTGAAATTTTTTGCTTTTTCCTGCTAATCCTAGCATGATAAAGAAGATTCAAAGAGAGTGAGATGCCAGCTCCTTTCATTCAGTCAGTAGCTTCAAACATTTCTGGTATATGAATAACATGATGTTTTTCAATGGCAAAAATCAATGAATATTGTAAATGCACAAACAGTAATATCTCCACATTGCAAGGTGCAATTCTGAAATTCTTTGCTTTTCCCTGCTAATCCTAGCATGATAAAGAAGATTCAAAGAGAGTGAGATGCCAGCTCCTATCATTCAGTCAGTAGCTTCAAACATTTCTGGACGTTTTTCAATGGCAAAAATCAATGAATATTGTAAATGCACAAACAGTAATATCTCCACATTGCAAGGTGCAATTCTGAAATTTTTTGCTTTTTCCTCCTAATCCTAGCATGATAAAGAAGATTCAAAGAGAGTGAGATGCCAGCTCCTTTCATTCAGTCAGTAGCTTCAAACATTTCTGGACGTTTTTCAATGGCAAAAATCAATGAATATTGTAAATGCACAAACAGTAATATCTCCACATTGCAAGGTGCAATTCTGAAATTTTTTGCTTTTTCCTGCTAATCCTAGCATGATAAAGAAGATTCAAAGAGAGTGAGATGCCAGCTCCTTTCATTCAGTCAGTAGCTTCAAACATTTCTGGAAGTTTTTCAATTGCAAAAATCAATGAATATTGTAAATGCACAAACAGTAATATCTCCACATTGCAAGGTGCAATTCTGAAATTTTTAGCTTTTTCCTGCTAATCCTAGCATGATAAAGAAGATTCAAAGAGAGTGAGATGCCAGCTCCTTTCATTCAGTCAGTAGCTTCAAACATTTCTGGACGTTTTTCAATGGCAAAAATCAATGAATATTGTAAATGCACAAACAGTAATATCTCCACATTGCAAGGTGCAATTCTGAAATTTTTTGCCTTTTCCTGCTAATCCTAGCATGATAAAGAAGATTCAAAGAGAGTGAGATGCCAGCTCCTTTCATTCAGTCAGTAGCTTCAAACATTTCTGGACGTTTTTCAATGGCAAAAATCAATGAATATTGTAAATGCACAAACAGTAATATCTCCACATTGCAAGGTGCAATTCTGAAATTTTTTGCTTTTTCCTGCTAATCCTAGCATGATAAAGAAGATTCAAAGAGAGTGAGATGCCAGCTCCTTTCATTCAGTCAGTAGCTTCAAACATTTCTGGTATATGAATAACATGATGTTTTTCAATGGCAAAAATCAATGAATATTGTAAATGCACAAACAGTAATATCTCCACATTGCAAGGTGCAATTCTGAAATTTTTTGCTTTTCCCTGCTAATCCTAGCATGATAAAGAAGATTCAAAGAGAGTGAGATGCCAGCTCCTTTCATTCAGTCAGTAGCTTCAAACATTTCTGGACGTTTTTCAATGGCAAAAATCAATGAATATTGTAAATGCACAAACAGTAATATCTCCACATTGCAAGGCGCAATTCTGAAATTTTTTGCTTTTTCCTGCTAATCCTAGCATGATAAAGAAGATTCAAAGAGAGTGAGATGCCAGCTCCTTTCATTCAGTCAGTAGCTTCAAACATTTCTGGTATATGAATAACATGATGTTTTTCAATGGCAAAAATCAATGAATATTGTAAATGCACAAACAGTAATATCTCCACATTGCAAGGTGCAATTCTGAAATTTTTTGCTTTTTCCTGCTAATCCTAGCATGATAAAGAAGATTCAAAGAGAGTGAGATGCCAGCTCCTTTCATTCAGTCAGTAGCTTCAAACATTTCTGGACGTTTTTCAATGGCAAAAATCAATGAATATTGTAAATGCACAAACAGTAATATCTCCACATTGCAAGGTGCAATTCTGAAATTTTTTGCTTTTTCCTGCTAATCCTAGCATGATAAAGAAGATTCAAAGAGAGTGAGATGCCAGGTCCTTTCATTCAGTCAGTAGCTTCAAACATTTCTGGACGTTTTTCAATGGCAAAAATCAATGAATATTGTAAATGCACAAACAGTAATATCTCCACATTGCAAGGCGCAATTCTGAAATTTTTTGCTTTTTCCTGCTAATCCTAGCATGATAAAGAAGATTCAAAGAGAGTGAGATGCCAGCTCCTTTCATTCAGTCAGTAGCTTCAAACATTTCTGGTATATGAATAACATGATGTTTTTCAATGGCAAAAATCAATGAATATTGTAAATGCACAAACAGTAATATCTCCACATTGCAAGGTGCAATTCTGAAATTTTTTGCTTTTTCCTGCTAATCCTAGCATGATAAAGAAGATTCAAAGAGAGTGAGATGCCAGCTCCTTTCATTCAGTCAGTAGCTTCAAACATTTCTGGACGTTTTTCAATGGCAAAAATCAATGAATATTGTAAATGCACAAACAGTAATATCTCCACATTGCAAGGTGCAATTCTGAAATTTTTTGCTTTTTCCTGCTAATCCTAGCATGATAAAGAAGATTCAAAGAGAGTGAGATGCCAGGTCCTTTCATTCAGTCAGTAGCTTCAAACATTTCTGGTATATGAATAACATGATGTTTTTCAATGGCAAAAATCAATGAATATTGTAAATGCAC
This sequence comes from Phyllobates terribilis, assembly GCF_046119375.1. NCBI lineage: Eukaryota > Metazoa > Chordata > Amphibia > Anura > Dendrobatidae > Phyllobates > Phyllobates terribilis. Next base: position 10,820 of record NW_027370252.1, read on the forward strand.
AAACAGTAATATCTCCACATTGCAAGGTGCCATTCTGAAATTTTTTGCTTTTTCCTGCTAATCCTAGCATGATAAAGAAGATTCAAAGAGAGTGAGATGCCAGCTCCTTTCATTCAGTCAGTAGCTTCAAACATTTCTGGACGTTTTTTAATGGCAAAAATCAATGAATATTGTAAATGCACAAACAGTAATATCTCCACATTGCAAGGTGCAATTCTGAAATTTTTTGCTTTTTCCTGCTAATCCTAGCATGATAAAGAAGATTCAAAGAGAGTGAGATGCCAGCTACTTTCATTCAGTCAGTAGCTTCAAACATTTCTGGACGTTTTTCAATGGCAAAAATCAATGAATATTGTAAATGCACAAACAGTAATATCTCCACATTGCAAGGTGCAATTCTGAAATTTTTTGCTTTTTCCTGCTAATCCTAGCATGATAAAGAAGATTCAAAGAGAGTGAGATGCCAGCTCCTTTCATTCAGTCAGTAGCTTCAAACATTTCTGGACGTTTTTCAATGGCAAAAATCAATGAATATTGTAAATGCACAAACAGTAATATCTCCACATTGCAAGGTGCAATTCTGAAATTTTTTGCTTTTTCCTGCTAATCCTAGCATGATAAAGAAGATTCAAAGAGAGTGAGATGCCAGCTCCTTTCATTCAGTCAGTAGCTTCAAACATTTCTGGACGTTTTTCAATGGCAAAAATCAATGAATATTGTAAATGCACAAACAGTAATATCTCCACATTGCAAGGTGCAATTCTGAAATTTTTTGCTTTTTCCTGCTAATCCTAGCATGATAAAGAAGATTCAAAGAGAGTGAGATGCCAGCTTCTTTCATTCAGTCAGTAGCTTCAAACATTTCTGGACGTTTTTCAATGGCAAAAATCAATGAATATTGTAAATGCACAAACAGTAATATCTCCACATTGCAAGGTGCAATTCTGAAATTTTTTGCTTTTTCCTGCTAATACTAGCATGATAAAGAAGATTCAAAGAGAGTGAGATGCCAGCTCCTTTCATTCAGTCAGTAGCTTCAAACATTTCTGGACGTTTTTCAATGGCAAAAATCAATGAATATTGTAAATGCACAAACAGTAATATCTCCACATTGCAAGGTGCAATTCTGACATTTTTTGCTTTTTCCTGCTAATCCTAGCATGATGAAGAAGATTCAAAGAGAGTGAGATGCCAGCTCCTTTCATTCAGTCAGTAGCTTCAAACATTTCTGGTATATGAATAACATGATGTTTTTCAATGGCAAAAATCAATGAATATTGTAAATGCACAAACAGTAATATCTCCACATTGCAAGGTGCAATTCTGAAATTTTTTGCTTTTTCCTGCTAATCCTAGCATGATAAAGAAGATTCAAAGAGAGTGAGATGCCAGCTCCTTTCATTCAGTCAGTAGCTTCAAACATTTCTGGACGTTTTTCAATGGCAAAAATCAATGAATATTGTAAATGCACAAACAGTAATATCTCCACATTGCAAGGTGCAATTCTGAAATTTTTTGCTTTTTCCTGCTAATCCTAGCATGATAAAGAAGATTCAAAGAGAGTGAGATGCCAGCTCCTTTCATTCAGTCAGTAGCTTCAAACATTTCTGGTATAGGAATAACATGATGTTTTTCAATGGCAAAAATCAATGAATATTGTAAATGCACAAACAGTAATATCTCCACATTGCAAGGTGCAATTCTGAAATTTTTTGCTTTTTCCTGCTAATCCTAGCATGATAAAGAAGATTCAAAGAGAGTGAGATGCCAGCTCCTTTCATTCAGTCAGTAGCTTCAAACATTTCTGGACGTTTTTCAATGGCAAAAATCAATGAATATTGTAAATGCACAAACAGTAATATCTCCACATTGCAAGGTGCAATTCTGAAATTTTTTGCTTTTTCCTGCTAATCCTAGCATGATAAAGAAGATTCAAAGAGAGTGAGATGCCAGCTCCTTTCATTCAGTCAGTAGCTTCAAACATTTCTGGACGTTTTTCAATGGCAAAAATCAATGAATATTGTAAATGCACAAACAGTAATATCTCCACATTGCAAGGTGCAATTCTGAAATTTTTTGCTTTTTCCTGCTAATCCTAGCATGATAAAGAAGATTCAAAGAGAGTGAGATGCCAGCTCCTTTCATTCAGTCAGTAGCTTCAAACATTTCTGGACGTTTTTCAATGGCAAAAATCAATGAATATTGTAAATGCACAAACAGTAATATCTCCACATTGCAAGGTGCAATTCTGAAATTTTTTGCTTTTTCCTGCTAATCCTAGCATGATAATGAAGATTCAAAGAGAGTTAGATGCCAGCTCCTTTCATTCAGTCAGTAGCTTCAAACATTTCTGGACATTTTTCAAAGGCAAAAATCAATGAATATTGTAAATGCACAAACAGTAATATCTCCACATTGCAGGGTGCAATTCTGAAATTTTTTGCTTTTTCCTTCTAATCCTAGCATGATAAAGAAGATTCAAAGAGAGTGAGATGCCAGCTCCTTTCATTCAGTCAGTAGCTTCAAACATTTCTGGATGTTTTTCAATGGCAAAAATCAATGAATATTGTAAATGCACAAACAGTAATATCTCCACATTGCAAGGCGCAATTCTGAAATTTTTTGCTTTTTCCTGCTAATCCTAGCATGATAAAGAAGATTCAAAGAGAGTGAGATGCCAGCTCCTTTCATTCAGTCAGTAGCTTCAAACATTTCTGGTATATGAATAACATGATGTTTTTCAATGGCAAAAATCAATGAATATTGTAAATGCACAAACAGTAATATCTCCACATTGCAAGGTGCAATTCTGAAATTTTTTGCTTTTTCCTGCGAATCCTAGCATGATAAAGAAGATTCAAAGAGAGTGAGATGCCAGCTCCTTTCATTCAGTCAGTAGCTTCAAACATTTCTGGACGTTTTTCAATGGCAAAAATCAATGAATATTGTAAATGCACAAACAGTAATATCTCCACATTGCAAGGTGCAATTCTGAAATTTTTTGCTTTTTCCTGCTAATCCTAGCATGATAAAGAAGATTCAAAGAGAGTGAGATGCCAGCTCCTTTCATTCAGTCAGTAGCTTCAAACATTTCTGGTATATGAATAACATGATGTTTTTCAATGGCAAAAATCAATGAATATTGTAAATGCACAAACAGTAATATCTCCACATTGCAAGGTGCAATTCTGAAATTTTTTGCTTTTTCCTGCTAATCCTAGCATGATAAAGAAGATTCAAAGAGAGTGAGATGCCAGCTCCTTTCATTCAGTCAGTAGCTTCAAACATTTCTGGACGTTTTTCAATGGCAAAAATCAATGAATATTGTAAATGCACAAACAGTAATATCTCCACATTGCAAGGTGCAATTCTGAAATTTTTTGCTTTTTCCTGCTAATCCTAGCATGATAAAGAAGATTCAAAGAGAGTGAGATTCCAGCTCCTTTCATTCAGTCAGTAGCTTCAAACATTTCTGGATGTTTTTCAATGGCAAAAATCAATGAATATTGTAAATGCACAAACAGTAATATCTCCACATTGCAAGGTGCAATTCTGAAATTTTTTGCTTTTTCCTGCTAATCCTAGCATGATAAAGAAGATTCAAAGAGAGTGAGATGCCAGCTCCTTTCATTCAGTCAGTAGCTTCAAACATTTCTGGACGTTTTTCAATGGCAAAAATCAATGAATATTGTAAATGCACAAACAGTAATATCTCCACATTGCAAGGTGCAATTCTGAAATTTTTTGCTTTTTCCTGCTAATCCTAGCATGATAAAGAAGATTCAAAGAGAGTGAGATGCCAGCTCCTTTCATTCAGTCAGTAGCTTCAAACATTTCTGGACGTTTTTCAATGGCAAAAATCAATGAATATTGTAAATGCACAAACAGTAATATCTCCACATTGCAAGGTGCAATTCTGAAATTTTTTGCTTTTTCCTGCTAATCCTAGCATGATAAAGAAGATTCAAAGAGAGTGAGATGCCAGCTCCTTTCATTCAGTCAGTAGCTTCAAACATTTCTGGATGTTTTTCAATGGCAAAAATCAATGAATATTGTAAATGCACAAACAGTAATATCTCCACATTGCAAGGCGCAATTCTGAAATTTTTTGCTTTTTCCTGCTAATCCTAGCATGATAAAGAAGATTCAAAGAGAGTGAGATGCCAGCTCCTTTCATTCAGTCAGTAGCTTCAAACATTTCTGGTATATGAATAACATGATGTTTTTCAATGGCAAAAATCAATGAATATTGTAAATGCACAAACAGTAATATCTCCACATTGCAAGGTGCAATTCTGAAATTTTTTGCTTTTTCCTGCGAATCCTAGCATGATAAAGAAGATTCAAAGAGAGTGAGATGCCAGCTCCTTTCATTCAGTCAGTAGCTTCAAACATTTCTGGACGTTTTTCAATGGCAAAAATCAATGAATATTGTAAATGCACAAACAGTAATATCTCCACATTGCAAGGTGCAATTCTGAAATTTTTTGCTTTTTCCTGCTAATCCTAGCATGATAAAGAAGATTCAAAGAGAGTGAGATGCCAGCTCCTTTCATTCAGTCAGTAGCTTCAAACATTTCTGGTATATGAATAACATGATGTTTTTCAATGGCAAAAATCAATGAATATTGTAAATGCACAAACAGTAATATCTCCACATTGCAAGGTGCAATTCTGAAATTTTTTGCTTTTTCCTGCTAATCCTAGCATGATAAAGAAGATTCAAAGAGAGTGAGATGCCAGCTCCTTTCATTCAGTCAGTAGCTTCAAACATTTCTGGACGTTTTTCAATGGCAAAAATCAATGAATATTGTAAATGCACAAACAGTAATATCTCCACATTGCAAGGTGCAATTCTGAAATTTTTTGCTTTTTCCTGCTAATCCTAGCATGATAAAGAAGATTCAAAGAGAGTGAGATGCCAGCTCCTTTCATTCAGTCAGTTACTTCAAACATTTCTGGACGTTTTTCAATGGCAAAAATCAATGAATATTGTAAATGCACAAACAGTAATATCTCCACATTGCAAGGTGCAATTCTGAAATTTTTTGCTTTTTCCTGCTAATCCTAGCATGATAAAGAAGATTCAAAGAGAGTGAGATGCCAGCTCCTTTCATTCAGTCAGTAGCTTCAAACATTTCTGGACGTTTTTCAATGGCAAAAATCAATGAATATTGTAAATGCACAAACAGTAATATCTCCACATTGCAAGGTGCAATTCTGAAATTTTTTGCTTTTTCCTGCTAATCCTAGCATGATAAAGAAGATTCAAAGAGAGTGAGATGCCAGCTCCTTTCATTCAGTCAGTAGCTTCAAACATTTCTGGTATAGGAATAACATGATGTTTTTCAATGGCAAAAATCAATGAATATTGTAAATGCACAAACAGTAATATCTCCACATTGCAAGGTGCAATTCTGAAATTTTTTGCTTTTTCCTGCTAATCCTAGCATGATAAAGGAGATTCAAAGAGAGTGAGATGCCAGCTCCTTTCATTCAGTCAGTAGCTTCAAACATTTCTGGACGTTTTTCAATGGCAAAAATCAATGAATATTGTAAATGCACAAACAGTAATATCTCCACATTGCAAGGTGCAATTCTGAAATTTTTTGCTTTTTCCTGCTAATCCTAGCATGATAAAGAAGATTCAAAGAGAGTGAGATGCCAGCTCCTTTCATTCAGTCAGTAGCTTCAAACATTTCTGGACGTTTTTCAATGGCAAAAATCAATGAATATTGTAAATGCACAAACAGTAATATCTCCACATTGCAAGGTGCAATTCTGAAATTTTTTGCTTTTTCCTGCTAATCCTAGCATGATAAAGAAGATTCAAAGAGAGTGAGATGCCAGCTCCTTTCATTCAGTCAGTAGCTTCAAACATTTCTGGACGTTTTTCAATGGCAAAAATCAATGAATATTGTAAATGCACAAACAGTAATATCTCCACATTGCAAGGTGCAATTCTGAAATTTTTTGCTTTTTCCTGCTAATCCTAGCATGATAAAGAAGATTCAAAGAGAGTGAGATGCCAGCTCCTTTCATTCAGTCAGTAGCTTCAAACATTTCTGGTATATGAATAACATGATGTTTTTCAATGGCAAAAATCAATGAATATTGTAAATGCACAAACAGTAATATCTCCACATTGCAAGGTGCAATTCTGAAATTTTTTGCTTTTTCCTGGTAATCCTAGCATGATAAAGAAGATTCAAAGAGAGTGAGATGCCAGCTCCTTTCATTCAGTCAGTAGCTTCAAACATTTCTGGTATATGAATAACATGATGTTTTTCAATGGCAAAAATCAATGAATATTGTAAATGCACAAACAGTAATATCTCCACATTGCAAGGTGCAATTCTGAAATTTTTTGCTTTTTCCTGCTAATCCTAGCATGATAAAGAAGATTCAAAGAGAGTTAGATGCCAGCTCCTTTCATTCAGTCAGTAGCTTCAAACATTTCTGGACGTTTTTCAATGGCAAAAATCAATGAATATTGTACATGAACAAACAGTAATATCTCCACATTGCAAGGTGCAATTCTGAAATTTTTTGCTTTTTCCTGCTAATCCTAGCATGATAAAGAAGATTCAAAGAGAGTGAGATGCCAGCTCCTTTCATTCAGTCAGTAGCTTCAAACATTTCTGGACGTTTTTTAATGGCAAAAATCAATGAATATTGTAAATGCACAAACAGTAATATCTCCACATTGCAAGGTGCAATTCTGAAATTTTTTGCTTTTTCCTGCTAATCCTAGCATGATAAAGAAGATTCAAAGAGAGTGAGATGCCAGCTCCTTTCATTCAGTCAGTAGCTTCAAACATTTCCGGACGTTTTTCAATGGCAAAAGTCAATGAATATTGTAAATGCACAAACAGTAATATCTCCACATTGCAAGGTGCAATTCTGAAATTTTTTGCTTTTTCCTGCTAATCCTAGCATGATAAAGAAGATTCAAAGAGAGTGAGATGCCAGCTCCTTTCATTCAGTCAGTAGCTTCAAACATTTCTGGTATATGAATAACATGATGTTTTTCAATGGCAAAAATCAATGAATATTGTAAATGCACAAACAGTAATATCTCCACATTGCAAGGTGCAATTCTGAAATTTTTTGCTTTTTCCTGCTAATAATAGCATGATAAAGAAGATTCAAAGAGAGTGAGATGCCAGCTCCTTTCATTCAGTCAGTAGCTTCAAACATTTCTGGTATATGAATAACATGATGTTTTTCAATGGCAAAAATCAATGAATATTGTAAATGCACAAACAGTAATATCTCCACATTGCAAGGTGCAATTCTGAAATTTTTTGCTTTTTCCTGCTAATCCTAGCATGATAAAGAAGATTCAAAGAGAGTGAGATGCCAGCTCCTTTCATTCAGTCAGTAGCTTCAAACATTTCTGGACGTTTTTCAATGGCAAAAATCAATGAATATTGTAAATGCACAAACAGTAATATCTCCACATTGCAAGGTGCAATTCTGAAATTTTTTGCTTTTTCCTGCTAATCCTAGCATGATAAAGAAGATTCAAAGAGAGTGAGATGTCAGCTCCTTTCATTCAGTCAGTAGCTTCAAACATTTCTGGTATATGAATAACATGATGTTTTTCAATGGCAAAAATCAATGAATATTGTAAATAATATCTCCACATTGCAAGGTGCAATTCTGAAATTTTTTGCTTTTTCCTGCTAATCCTAGCATGATAAAGAAGATTCAAAGAGAGTGAGATGCCAGCTCCTTTCATTCAGTCAGTAGCTTCAAACATTTCTGGACGTTTTTCAATGGCAAAAATCAATGAATATTGTAAATGCACAAACAGTAATATCTCCACATTGCAAGGTGCAATTCTGAAATTTTTTGCTTTTTCCTGCTAATCCTAGCATGATAAAGAAGATTCAAAGAGAGTGAGATGCCAGCTCCTTTTATTCAGTCAGTAGCTTCAAACATTTCTGGACGTTTTTCAATGGCAAAAATCAATGAATATTGTAAATGCACAAACAGTAATATCTCCACATTGCAAGGTGCAATTCTGAAATTTTTTGCTTTTTCCTGCTAATCCTAGCATGATAAAGAAGATTCAAAGAGAGTGAGATGCCAGCTCCTTTCATTCAGTCAGTAGCTTCAAACATTTCTGGACGTTTTTCAATGGCAAAAATCAATGAATATTGTAAATGCACAAACAGTAATATCTCCACATTGCAAGCTGCAATTCTGAAATTTTTTGCTTTTTCCTGCTAATCCTAGCATGATAAAGAAGATTCAAAGAGAGTGAGATGCCAGCTCCTTTCATTCAGTCAGTAGCTTCAAACATTTCTGGACGTTTTTCAATGGCAAAAATCAATGAATATTGTAAATGCACAAACAGTAATATCTCCACATTGCAAGGTGCAATTCTGAAATTTTTTGCTTTTTCCTGCTAATCCTAGCATGATAAAGAAGATTCAAAGAGAGTGAGATGCCAGCTCCTTTCATTCAGTCAGTAGCTTCAAACATTTCTGGTATATGAATAACATGATGTTTTTCAATGGCAAAAATCAATGAATATTGTAAATGCACAAACAGTAATATCTCCACATTGCAAGGTGCAATTCTGAAATTTTTTGCTTTTTCCTGCTAATCCTAGCATGATAAAGAAGATTCAAAGAGAGTGAGATGCCAGCTCCTTTCTTTCAGTCAGTAGCTTCAAACATTTCTGGTATATGAATAACATGATGTTTTTCAATGGCAAAAATCAATGAATATTGTAAATGCACAAACAGTAATATCTCCACATTGCAAGGTGCAATTCTGAAATTTTTTGCTTTTTCCTGCTAATCCTAGCATGATAAAGAAGATTCAAAGAGAGTGAGATGCCAGCTCCTTTCATTCAGTCAGTAGCTTCAAACATTTCTGGACGTTTTTCAATGGCAAAAATCAATGAATATTGTAAATGCACAAACAGTAATATCTCCACATTGCAAGGTGCAATTCTGAATTTTTTTGCTTTTTCCTGCTAATCCTAGCATGATAAAGAAGATTCAAAGAGAGTGAGATGCCAGCTCCTTTCATTCAGTCAGTAGCTTCAAACATTTCTGGACGTTTTTCAATGGCAAAAATCAATGAATATTGTAAATGCACAAACAGTAATATCTCCACATTGCAAGGTGCAATTCTGAAATTTTTTGCTTTTTCCTGCTAATCCTAGCATGATAAAGAAGATTCAAAGAGAGTGAGATGCCAGATCCTTTCATTCAGTCAGTAGCTTCAAACATTTCTGGACGTTTTTCAATGGCAAAAATCAATGAATATTGTAAATGCACAAACAGTAATATCTCCACATTGCAAGGTGCAATTCTGAAATTTTTTGCTTTTCCTGCTAATCCTAGCATGATAAAGAAGATTCAAAGAGAGTGAGATGCCAGCTCCTTTCTTTCAGTCAGTAGCTTCAAACATTTCTGGACGTTTTTCAATGGCAAAAATCAATGAATATTGTAAATGCACAAACAGAAATATCTCCACATTGCAAGGTGCAATTCTGAAATTTTTTGCTTTTTCCTGCTAATCCTAGCATGATAAAGAAGATTCAAAGAGAGTGAGATGCCAGCTCCTTTCATTCAGTCAGTAGCTTCAAACATTTCTGGACGTTTTTCAATGGCAAAAATCAATGAATATTGTAAATGCACAAACAGAAATATCTCCACATTGCAAGGTGCAATTCTGAAATTTTTTGCTTTTTCCTGCTAATCCTAGCATGATAAAGAAGATTCAAAGAGAGTGAGATGCCAGCTCCTTTCATTCAGTCAGTAGCTTCAAACATTTCTGGATGTTTTTCAATGGCAAAAATCAATGAATATTGTAAATGCACAAACAGTAATATCTCCACATTGCAAGGTGCAATTCTGAAATTTTTTGCTTTTTCCTGCTAATCCTAGCATGATAAAGAAGATTCAAAGAGAGTGAGATGCCAGCTCCTTTCATTCAGTCAGTAGCTTCAAACATTTCTGGACGTTTTTCAATGGCAAAAATCAATGAATATTGTAAATTCACAAACAGTAATATCTCCACATTGCAAGGTGCAATTCTGAAATTTTTTGCTTTTCCTGCTAATCCTAGCATGATAAAGAAGATTCAAAGAGAGTGAGATGCCAGCTCCTTTCATTCAGTCAGTAGCTTCAAACATTTCTGGTATATGAATAACATGATGTTTTTCAATGGCAAAAATCAATGAATATTGTAAATGCACAAACAGTAATATCTCCACATTGCAAGGTGCAATTCTGAAATTTTTTGCTTTTTCCTGCTAATCCTAGCATGATAAAGAAGATTCAAAGAGAGTGAGATGCAAGCTCCTTTCATTCAGTCAGTAGCTTCAAACATTTCTGGACGTTTTTCAATGGCAAAAATCAATGAATATTGTAAATGCACAAACAGTAATATCTCCACATTGCAAGGTGCAATTCTGAAATTTTTTGCTTTTTCCTGCTAATCCTAGCATGATAAAGAAGATTCAAAGAGAGTGAGATGCCAGCTCCTTTCATTCAGTCAGTAGCTTCAAACATTTCTGGACGTTTTTCAAGGGCAAAAATCAATGAATATTGTAAATGCACAAACAGTAATATCTCCACATTGCAAGGTGCAATTCTGAAATTTTTTGCTTTTTCCTGCTAATCCTAGCATGATAAAGAAGATTCAAAGAGAGTGAGATGCCAGCTCCTTTCATTCAGTCAGTAGCTTCAAACATTTCTGGACGTTTTTCAATGGCAAAAATCAATGAATATTGTAAATGCACAAACAGTAATATCTCCACATTGCAAGGTGCAATTCTGAAATTTTTTGCTTTTTCCTGCTAATCCTAGCATGATAAAGAAGATTCAAAGAGAGTGAGATGCCAGCTCCATTCATTCAGTCAGTAGCTTCAAACATTTCTGGACGTTTTTCAATGGCAAAAATCAATGAATATTGTAAATGCACAAACAGTAATATCTCCACATTGCAAGGAGCAATTCTGAAATTTTTTGCTTTTTCCTGCTAATCCTAGCATGATAAAGAAGATTCAAAGAGAGTGAGATGCCAGCTCCTTTCATTCAGTCAGTAGCTTCAAACATTTCTGGACATTTTTCAATGGCAAAAATCAATGAATATTGTAAATGCACAAACAGTAATATCTCCACATTGCAAGGTGCAATTCTGAAATTTTTTGCTTTTTCCTGCTAATCCTAGCATGATAAAGAAGATTCAAAGAGAGTGAGATGCCAGCTCCTTTCATTCAGTCAGTAGCTTCAAACATTTCTGGTATATGAATAACATGATGTTTTTCAATTGCAAAAATCAATGAATATTGTAAATGCACAAACAGTAATATCTCCACATTGCAAGGTGCAATTCTGAAATGTTTTGCTTTTTCCTGCTAATCCTAGCATGATAAAGAAGATTCAAAGAGAGTGAGATGCCAGCTTCTTTCTTTCAGTCAGTAGCTTCAAACATTTCTGGTATATGAATAACATGATGTTTTTCAATGGCAAAAATCAGTGAATATTGTAAATGCACAAACAGTAATATCTCCACATTGCAAGGTGCAATTCTGAAATTTTTTGCTTTTTCCTGCTAATCCTAGCATGATAAAGAAGATTCAAAGAGAGTGAGATGCCAGCTCCTTTCATTCAGTCAGTAGCTTCAAACATTTCTGGACGTTTTTCAATGGCAAAAATCAATGAATATTGTAAATGCACAAACAGTAATATCTCCACATTGCAAGGTGCAATTCTGAAATTTTTTGCTTTTTCCTGCTAATCCTAGCATGATAAAGAAGATTCAAAGAGAGTGAGATGCCAGCTCCTTTCATTCAGTCAGTAGCTTCAAACATTTCTGGACGTTTTTCAATGGCAAAAATCAATGAATATTGTAAATGCACAAACAGTAATATCTCCACATTGCAAGGAGCAATTCTGAAATTTTTTGCTTTTTCCTGCTAATCCTAGCATGATAAAGAAGATTCAAAGAGAGTGAGATGCCAGCTCCTTTCATTCAGTCAGTAGCTTCAAACATTTCTGGACATTTTTCAATGGCAAAAATCAATGAATATTGTAAATGCACAAACAGTAATATCTCCACATTGCAAGGTGCAATTCTGAAATTTTTTGCTTTTTCCTGCTAATCCTAGCATGATAAAGAAGATTCAAAGAGAGTGAGATGCCAGCTCCTTTCATTCAGTCAGTAGCTTCAAACATTTCTGGTATATGAATAACATGATGTTTTTCAATTGCAAAAATCAATGAATATTGTAAATGCACAAACAGTAATATCTCCACATTGCAAGGTGCAATTCTGAAATGTTTTGCTTTTTCCTGCTAATCCTAGCATGATAAAGAAGATTCAAAGAGAGTGAGATGCCAGCTTCTTTCTTTCAGTCAGTAGCTTCAAACATTTCTGGTATATGAATAACATGATGTTTTTCAATGGCAAAAATCAGTGAATATTGTAAATGCACAAACAGTAATATCTCCACATTGCAAGGTGCAATTCTGAAATTTTTTGCTTTTTCCTGCTAATCCTAGCATGATAAAGAAGATTCAAAGAGAGTGAGATGCCAGCTCCTTTCATTCAGTCAGTAGCTTCAAACATTTCTGGACATTTTTCAATGGCAAAAATCAATGAATATTGTAAATGCACAAACAGTAATATCTCCACATTGCAAGGTGCAATTCTGAAATTTTTTGCTTTTTCCTGCTAATCCTAGCATGATAAAGAAGATTCAAAGAGAGTGAGATGCCAGCTCCTTTCATTCAGTCAGTAGCTTCAAACATTTCTGGTATATGAATAACATGATGTTTTTCAATTGCAAAAATCAATGAATATTGTAAATGCACAAACAGTAATATCTCCACATTGCAAGGTGCAATTCTGAAATGTTTTGCTTTTTCCTGCTAATCCTAGCATGATAAAGAAGATTCAAAGAGAGTGAGATGCCAGCTTCTTTATTTCAGTCAGTAGCTTCAAACATTTCTGGTATATGAATAACATGATGTTTTTCAATGGCAAAAATCAGTGAATATTGTAAATGCACAAACAGTAATATCTCCACATTGCAAGGTGCAATTCTGAAATTTTTTGCTTTTTCCTGCTAATCCTAGCATGATAAAGAAGATTCAAAGAGAGTGAGATGCCAGCTCCTTTCATTCAGTCAGTAGCTTCAAACATTTCTGGACGTTTTTCAATGGCAAAAATCAATGAATATTGTAAATGCACAAACAGTAATATCTCCACATTGCAAGGTGCAATTCTGAAATTTTTTGCTTTTTCCTGCTAATCCTAGCATGATAAAGAAGATTCAAAGAGAGTGAGATGCCAGCTACTTTCATTCAGTCAGTAGCTTCAAACATTTCTGGACGTTTTTCAATGGCAAAAATCAATGAATATTGTAAATGCACAAACAGTAATATCTCCACATTGCAAGGTGCAATTCTGAAATTTTTTGCTTTTTCCTGCTAATCCTAGCATGATAAAGAAGATTCAAAGAGAGTGAGATGCCAGCTCCTTTCATTCAGTCAGTAGCTTCAAACATTTCTGGACGTTTTTCAATGGCAAAAATCAATGAATATTGTAAATGCACAAACAGTAATATCTCCACATTGCAAGGTGCAATTCTGAAATTTTTTGCTTTTTCCTGCTAATCCTAGCATGATAAAGAAGATTCAAAGAGAGTGAGATGCCAGCTCCTTTCATTCAGTCAGTAGCTTCAAACATTTCTGGACGTTTTTCAATGGCAAAAATCAATGAATATTGTAAATTCACAAACAGTAATATCTCCACATTGCAAGGTGCAATTCTGAAATTTTTTGCTTTTTCCTGCTAATCCTAGCATGATAAAGAAGATTCAAAGAGAGTGAGATGCCAGCTCCTTTCATTCAGTCAGTAGCTTCAAACATTTCTGGACGTTTTTCAATGGCAAAAATCAATGAATATTGTAAATGCACAAACAGTAATATCTCCACATTGCAAGGTGCAATTCTGAAATTTTTTGCTTTTTCCTGCTAATCCTAGCATGGTAAAGAAGATTCAAAGAGAGTGAGATGCCAGCTCCTTTCATTCAGTCAGTAGCTTCAAACATTTCTGGACGTTTTTCAATGGCAAAAATCAATGAATATTGTAAATGCACAAACAGTAATATCTCCACATTGCAAGGTGCAATTCTGAAATTTTTTGCTTTTTCCTGCTAATCCTAGCATGATAAAGAAGATTCAAAGAGAGTGAGATGCCAGCTCCTTTCATTCAGTCAGTAGCTTCAAACATTTCTGGACGTTTTTCAATGGCAAAAATCAATGAATATTGTAAATGCACAAACAGTAATATCTCCACATTGCAAGGTGCAATTCTGAAATTTTTTGCTTTTTCCTGCTAATCCTAGCATGATAAAGAAGATTCAAAGAGAGTGAGATGCCAGCTCCTTTCATTCAGTCAGTAGCTTCAAACATTTCTGGACGTTTTTCAATGGCAAAAATCAATGAATATTGTAAATGCACAAACAGTAATATCTCCACATTGCAAAGAGCAATTCTGAAATTTTTTGCTTTTTCCTGCTAATCCTAGCATGATAAAGAAGATTCAAAGAGAGTGAGATGCCAGCTCCTTTCATTCAGTCAGTAGCTTCAAACATTTCTGGACGTTTTTCAATGGCAAAAATCAATGAATATTGTAAATGCACAAACAGTAATATCTCCACATTGCAAGGTGCAATTCTGAAATTTTTTGCTTTTTCCTGCTAATCCTAGCATGATAAAGAAGATTCAAAGAGAGTGAGATGCCAGCTCCTTTCATTCAGTCAGTAGCTTCAAACATTTCTGGTATATGAATAACATGATGTTTTTCAATTGCAAAAATCAATGAATATTGTAAATGCACAAACAGTAATATCTCCACATTGCAAGGTGCAATTCTGAAATGTTTTGCTTTTTCCTGCTAATCCTAGCATGATAAAGAAGATTCAAAGAGAGTGAGATGCCAGCTCCTTTCTTTCAGTCAGTAGCTTCAAACATTTCTGGTATATGAATAACATGATGTTTTTCAATGGCAAAAATCAATGAATATTGTAAATGCACAAACAGTAATATCTCCACATTGCAAGGTGCAATTCTGAAATTTTTTGCTTTTTCCTGCTAATCCTAGCATGATAAAGAAGATTCAAAGAGAGTGAGATGCCAGCTCCTTTCATTCAGTCAGTAGCTTCAAACATTTCTGGACGTTTTTCAATGGCAAAAATCAATGAATATTGTAAATGCACAAACAGTAATATCTCCACATTGCAAGGTGCAATTCTGAAATTTTTTGCTTTTTCCTGCTAATCCTAGCATGATAAAGAAGATTCAAAGAGAGTGAGATGCCAGCTACTTTCATTCAGTCAGTAGCTTCAAACATTTCTGGACGTTTTTCAATGGCAAAAATCAATGAATATTGTAAATGCACAAACAGTAATATCTCCACATTGCAAGGTGCAATTCTGAAATTTTTTGCTTTTTCCTGCTAATCCTAGCATGATAAAGAAGATTCAATGAGAGTGAGATGCCAGCTCCTTTCATTCAGTCAGTAGCTTCAAACATTTCTGGACGTTTTTCAATGGCAAAAATCAATGAATATTGTAAATGCACAAACAGTAATATCTCCACATTGCAAGGTGCAATTCTGAAATTTTTTGCTTTTTCCTGCTAATCCTAGCATGATAAAGAAGATTCAAAGAGAGTGAGATGCCAGCTCCTTTCATTCAGTCAGTAGCTTCAAACATTTCTGGACGTTTTTCAATGGCAAAAATCAATGAATATTGTAAATGCACAAACAGTAATATCTCCACATTGCAAGGTGCAATTCTGAAATTTTTTGCTTTTTCCTGCTAATCCTAGCATGATAAAGAAGATTCAAAGAGAGTGAGATGCCAGCTCCTTTCATTCAGTCAGTAGCTTCAAACATTTCTGGACGTTTTTCAATGGCAAAAATCAATGAATATTGTAAATTCACAAACAGTAATATCTCCACATTGCAAGGTGCAATTCTGAAATTTTTTGCTTTTTCCTGCTAATCCTAGCATGATAAAGAAGATTCAAAGAGAGTGAGATGCCAGCTCCTTTCATTCAGTCAGTAGCTTCAAACATTTCTGGACGTTTTTCAATGGCAAAAATCAATGAATATTGTAAATGCACAAACAGTAATATCTCCACATTGCAAGGTGCAATTCTGAAATTTTTTGCTTTTTCCTGCTAATCCTAGCATGGTAAAGAAGATTCAAAGAGAGTGAGATGCCAGCTCCTTTCATTCAGTCAGTAGCTTCAAACATTTCTGGACGTTTTTCAATGGCAAAAATCAATGAATATTGTAAATGCACAAACAGTAATATCTCCACATTGCAAGGTGCAATTCTGAAATTTTTTGCTTTTTCCTGCTAATCCTAGCATGATAAAGAAGATTCAAAGAGAGTGAGATGCCAGCTCCTTTCATTCAGTCAGTAGCTTCAAACATTTCTGGACGTTTTTCAATGGCAAAAATCAATGAATATTGTAAATGCACAAACAGTAATATCTCCACATTGCAAGGTGCAATTCTGAAATTTTTTGCTTTTTCCTGCTAATCCTAGCATGATAAAGAAGATTCAAAGAGAGTGAGATGCCAGCTCCTTTCATTCAGTCAGTAGCTTCAAACATTTCTGGACGTTTTTCAATGGCAAAAATCAATGAATATTGTAAATGCACAAACAGTAATATCTCCACATTGCAAAGAGCAATTCTGAAATTTTTTGCTTTTTCCTGCTAATCCTAGCATGATAAAGAAGATTCAAAGAGAGTGAGATGCCAGCTCCTTTCATTCAGTCAGTAGCTTCAAACATTTCTGGACAGTTTTTCAATGGCAAAAATCAATGAATATTGTAAATGCACAAACAGTAATATCTCCACATTGCAAGGTGCAATTCTGAAATTTTTTGCTTTTTCCTGCTAATCCTAGCATGATAAAGAAGATTCAAAGAGAGTGAGATGCCAGCTCCTTTCATTCAGTCAGTAGCTTCAAACATTTCTGGTATATGAATAACATGATGTTTTCAATTGCAAAAATCAATGAATATTGTAAATGCACAAACAGTAATATCTCCACATTGCAAGGTGCAATTCTGAAATGTTTTGCTTTTTCCTGCTAATCCTAGCATGATAAAGAAGATTCAAAGAGAGTGAGATGCCAGCTCCTTTCTTTCAGTCAGTAGCTTCAAACATTTCTGGTATATGAATAACATGATGTTTTTCAATGGCAAAAATCAATGAATATTGTAAATGCACAAACAGTAATATCTCCACATTGCAAGGTGCAATTCTGAAATTTTTGCTTTTTCCTGCTAATCCTAGCATGATAAAGAAGATTCAAAGAGAGTGAGATGCCAGCTCCTTTCATTCAGTCAGTAGCTTCAAACATTTCTGGACGTTTTTCAATGGCAAAAATCAATGAATATTGTAAATGCACAAACAGTAATATCTCCACATTGCAAGGTGCAATTCTGAAATTTTTTGCTTTTTCCTGCTAATCCTAGCATGATAAAGAAGATTCAAAGAGAGTGAGATGCCAGCTACTTTCATTCAGTCAGTAGCTTCAAACATTTCTGACGTTTTTCAATGGCAAAAATCAATGAATATTGTAAATGCACAAACAGTAATATCTCCACATTGCAAGGTGCAATTCTGAAATTTTTTGCTTTTTCCTGCTAATCCTAGCATGATAAAGAAGATTCAATGAGAGTGAGATGCCAGCTCCTTTCATTCAGTCAGTAGCTTCAAACATTTCTGGACGTTTTTCAATGGCAAAAATCAATGAATATTGTAAATGCACAAACAGTAATATCTCCACATTGCAAGGTGCAATTCTGAAATTTTTTGCTTTTTTCTGCTAATCCTAGCATGATAAAGAAGATTCAAAGAGAGTGAGATGCCAGCTCCTTTCATTCAGTCAGTAGCTTCAAACATTTCTGGACGTTTTTCAATGGCAAAAATCAATGAATATTGTAAATGCACAAACAGTAATATCTCCACATTGCAAGGTGCAATTCTGAAATTTTTTTGCTTTTTCCTGCTAATCCTAGCATGATAAAGAAGATTCAAAGAGAGTGAGATGCCAGCTCCTTTCATTCAGTCAGTAGCTTCAAACATTTCTGGACGTTTTTCAATGGCAAAAATCAATGAATATTGTAAATGCACAAACAGTAATATCTCCACATTGCAAGGTGCAATTCTGAAATTTTTTGCTTTTTCCTGCTAATCCTAGCATGATAAAGAAGATTCAAAGAGAGTGAGATGCCAGCTCCTTTCATTCAGTCAGTAGCTTCAAACATTTCTGGACGTTTTTCAATGGCAAAAATCAATGAATATTGTAAATGCACAAACAGTAATATCTCCACATTGCAAGGTGCAATTCTGAAATTTTTTGCTTTTTCCTGCTAATCCTAGCATGATAAAGAAGATTCAAAGAGAGTGAGATGCCAGCTCCTTTCATTCAGTCAGTAGCTTCAAACATTTCTGGACGTTTTTCAATGGCAAAAATCAATGAATATTGTAAATGCACAAACAGTAATATCTCCACATTGCAAGGTGCAATTCTGAAATTTTTTGCTTTTTCCTGCTAATCCTAGCATGATAAAGAAGATTCAAAGAGAGTGAGATGCCAGCTCCTTTCATTCAGTCAGTAGCTTCAAACATTTCTGGACGTTTTTCAATGGCAAAAATCAATGAATATTGTAAATGCACAAACAGTAATATCTCCACATTGCAAGGTGCAATTCTGAAATTTTTTGCTTTTCCTGCTAATCCTAGCATGATAAAGAAGATTCAAAGAGAGTGAGATGCCAGCTCCTTTCATTCAGTCAGTAGCTTCAAACATTTCTGGTATATGAATAACATGATGTTTTTCAATGGCAAAAATCAATGAATATTGTAAATGCACAAACAGTAATATCTCCACATTGCAAGGTGCAATTCTGAAATTTTTTGCTTTTTCCTGCTAATCCTAGCATGATAAAGAAGATTCAAAGAGAGTGAGATGCCAGCTCCTTTCATTCAGTCAGTAGCTTCAAACATTTCTGGACGTTTTTCAATGGCAAAAATCAATGAATATTGTAAATGCACAAACAGTAATATCTCCACATTGCAAGGTGCAATTCTGAAATTTTTTGCTTTTTCCTGCTAATCCTAGCATGGTAAAGAAGATTCAAAGAGAGTGAGATGCCAGCTCCTTTCATTCAGTCAGTAGCTTCAAACATTTCTGGACGTTTTTCAATGGCAAAAATCAATGAATATTGTAAATGCACAAACAGTAATATCTCCACATTGCAAGGTGCAATTCTGAAATTTTTTGCTTTTTCCTGCTAATCCTAGCATGATAAAGAAGATTCAAAGAGAGTGAGATGCCAGCTCCTTTCATTCAGTCAGTAGCTTCAAACATTTCTGGACGTTTTTCAATGGCAAAAATCAATGAATATTGTAAATGCACAAACAGTAATATATCCACATTGCAAGGTGCAATTCTGAAATTTTTTGCTTTTTCCTGCTAATCCTAGCATGATAAAGAAGATTCAAAGAGAGTGAGATGCCAGCTCCTTTCATTCAGTCAGTAGCTTCAAACATTTCTGGTATATGAATAACATGATGTTTTTCAATTGCAAAAATCAATGAATATTGTAAATGCACAAACAGTAATATCTCCACATTGCAAGGTGCAATTCTGAAATGTTTTGCTTTTTCCTGCTAATCCTAGCATGATAAAGAAGATTCAAAGAGAGTGAGATGCCAGCTCCTTTCTTTCAGTCAGTAGCTTCAAACATTTCTGGTATATGAATAACATGATGTTTTTCAATGGCAAAAATCAATGAATATTGTAAATGCACAAACAGTAATATCTCCACATTGCAAGGTGCAATTCTGAAATTTTTTGCTTTTTCCTGCTAATCCTAGCATGATAAAGAAGATTCAAAGAGAGTGAGATGCCAGCTCCTTTCATTCAGTCAGTAGCTTCAAACATTTCTGGACGTTTTTCAATGGCAAAAATCAATGAATATTGTAAATGCACAAACAGTAATATCTCCACATTGCAAGGTGCAATTCTGAAATTTTTTGCTTTTTCCTGCTAATCCTAGCATGATAAAGAAGACTCAAAGAGAGTGAGATGCCAGCTACTTTCATTCAGTCAGTAGCTTCAAACATTTCTGGACGTTTTTCAATGGCAAAAATCAATGAATATTGTAAATGCACAAACAGTAATATCTCCACATTGCAAGGTGCAATTCTGAAATGTTTTGCTTTTTCCTGCTAATCCTAGCATGATAAAGAAGATTCAAAGAGAGTGAGATGCCAGCTCCTTTCATTCAGTCAGTAGCTTCAAACATTTCTGGACGTTTTTCAATGGCAAAAATCAATGAATATTGTAAATGCACAAACAGTAATATCTCCACATTGCAAGGTGCAATTCTGAAATTTTTTGCTTTTTCCTGCTAATCCTAGCATGATAAAGAAGATTCAAAGAGAGTGAGATGCCAGCTCCTTTCATTCAGTCAGTAGCTTCAAACATTTCTGGACGTTTTTCAATGGCAAAAATCAATGAATATTGTAAATGCACAAACAGTAATATCTCCACATTGCAAGGTGCAATTCTGAAATTTTTTGCTTTTTCCTGCTAATCCTAGCATGATAAAGAAGATTCAAAGAGAGTGAGATGCCAGCTCCTTTCATTCAGTCAGTAGCTTCAAACATTTCTGGACGTTTTTCAATGGCAAAAATCAATGAATATTGTAAATGCACAAACAGTAATATCTCCACATTGCATGGTGCAATTCTGAAATTTTTTGCTTTTTCCTGCTAATCCTAGCATGATAAAGAAGATTCAAAGAGAGTGAGATGCCAGATACTTTCATTCAGTCAGTAGCTTCAAACATTTCTGGACGTTTTTCAATGGCAAAAATCAATGAATATTGTAAATGCACAAACAGTAATATCTCCACATTGCAAGGTGCAATTCTGAAATTTTTTGCTTTTTCCTGCTAATCCTAGCATGATAAAGAAGATTCAAAGAGAGTGAGATGCCAGCTCCTTTCATTCAGTCAGTAGCTTCAAACATTTCTGGACGTTTTTCAATGGCAAAAATCAATGAATATTGTAAATGCACAAACAGTAATATCTCCACATTGCAAGGTGCAATTCTGAAATTTTTTGCTTTTTCCTGCTAATCCTAGCATGATAAAGAAGATTCAAAGAGAGTGAGATGCCAGCTCCTTTCATTCAGTCAGTAGCTTCAAACATTTCTGGACGTTTTTCAATGGCAAAAATCAATGAATATTGTAAATGCACAAACAGTAATATCTCCACATTGCAAGGTGCAATTCTGAAATTTTTTGCTTTTTCCTGCTAATCCTAGCATGATAAAGAAGATTCAAAGAGAGTGAGATGCCAGCTCCTTTCATTCAGTCAGTAGCTTCAAACATTTCTGGACGTTTTTCAATGGCAAAAATCAATGAATATTGTAAATGCACAAACAGTAATATCTCCACATTGCAAGGTGCAATTCTGAAATGTTTTGCTTTTTCCTGCTAATCCTAGCATGATAAAGAAGATTCAAAGAGAGTGAGATGCCAGCTCCTTTCTTTCAGTCAGTAGCTTCAAACATTTCTGGTATATGAATAACATGATGTTTTTCAATGGCAAAAATCAATGAATATTGTAAATGCACAAACAGTAATATCTCCACATTGCAAGGTGCAATTCTGAAATTTTTTGCTTTTTCCTGCTAATCCTAGCATGATAAAGAAGATTCAAAGAGAGTGAGATGCCAGCTCCTTTCATTCAGTCAGTAGCTTCAAACATTTCTGGACGTTTTTCAATGGCAAAAATCAATGAATATTGTAAATGCACAAACAGTAATATCTCCACATTGCAAGGTGCAATTCTGAAATTTTTTGCTTTTTCCTGCTAATCCTAGCATGATAAAGAAGATTCAAAGAGAGTGAGATGCCAGCTACTTTCATTCAGTCAGTAGCTTCAAACATTTCTGGACGTTTTTCAATGGCAAAAATCAATGAATATTGTAAATGCACAAACAGTAATATCTCCACATTGCAAGGTGCAATTCTGAAATTTTTTGCTTTTTCCTGCTAATCCTAGCATGATAAAGAAGATTCAAAGAGAGTGAGATGCCAGCTCCTTTCATTCAGTCAGTAGCTTCAAACATTTCTGGACGTTTTTCAATGGCAAAAATCAATGAATATTGTAAATGCACAAACAGTAATATCTCCACATTGCAAGGTGCAATTCTGAAATTTTTTGCTTTTTCCTGCTAATCCTAGCATGATAAAGAAGATTCAAAGAGAGTGAGATGCCAGCTCCTTTCATTCAGTCAGTAGCTTCAAACATTTCTGGTATATGAATAACATGATGTTTTTCAATGGCAAAAATCAATGAATATTGTAAATGCAAGAACAGTAATATCTCCACATTGCAAGGTGCAATTCTGAAATTTTTTGCTTTTTCCTGCTAATCCTAGCATGATAAAGAAGATTCAAAGAGAGTGAGATGCCAGCTCCTTTCATTCAGTCAATAGCTTCAAACATTTCTGGACGTTTTTCAATGGCAAAAATCAATGAATATTGTAAATGCACAAACAGTAATATCTCCACATTGCAAGGTGCAATTCTGAAATTTTTTGCTTTTTCCTGCTAATCCTAGCATGATAAAGAAGATTCAAAGAGAGTGAGATGCCAGCTACTTTCATTCAGTCAGTAGCTTCAAACATTTCTGGACGTTTTTCAATGGCAAAAATCAATGAATATTGTAAATGCACAAACAGTAATATCTCCACATTGCAAGGTGCAATTCTGAATTTTTTTGCTTTTTCCTGCTAATCCTAGCATGATAAAGAAGATTCAAAGAGAGTGAGATGCCAGCTCCTTTCATTCAGTCAGTAGCTTCAAACATTTCTGGACGTTTTTCAATGGCAAAAGTCAATGAATATTGTAAATGCACAAACAGTAATATCTCCACATTGCAAGGTGCAATTCTGAAATTTTTTGCTTTTTCCTGCTAATCCTAGCATGATAAAGAAGATTCAAAGAGAGTGAGATGCCAGCTCCTTTCATTCAGTCAGTAGCTTCAAACATTTCTGGACGTTTTTCAATGGCAAAAATCAATGAATATTGTAAATGCACAAACAGTAATATCTCCACATTGCAAGGTGCAATTCTGAAATTTTTTGCTTTTTCCTGCTAATCCTAGCATGATAAAGAAGATTCAAAGAGAGTGAGATGCCAGCTCCTTTCATTCAGTCAGTAGCTTCAAACATTTCTGGACGTTTTTCAATGGCAAAAATCAATGAATATTGTAAATGCACATACAGTAATATCTCCACATTGCAAGGTGCAATTCTGAAATTTTTTGCTTTTTCCTGCTAATCCTAGCATGATAAAGAAGATTCAAAGAGAGTGAGATGCCAGCTACTTTCATTCAGTCAGTAGCTTCAAACATTTCTGGACGTTTTTCAATGGCAAAAATCAATGAATATTGTAAATGCACAAACAGTAATATCTCCACATTGCAAGGTGCAATTCTGAAATTTTTTGCTTTTTCCTGCTAATCCTAGCATGATAAAGAAGATTCAAAGAGAGTGAGATGCCAGCTCCTTTCATTCAGTCAGTAGCTTCAAACATTTCTGGACGTTTTTCAATGGCAAAAATCAATGAATATTGTAAATGCACAAACAGTAATATCTCCACATTGCAAGGTGCAATTCTGAAATTTTTTGCTTTTTCCTGCTAATCCTAGCATGATAAAGAAGATTCAAAGAGAGTGAGATGCCAGCTCCTTTCATTCAGTCAGTAGCTTCAAACATTTCTGGACGTTTTTCAATGGCAAAAATCAATGAATATTGTAAATGCACAAACAGTAATATCTCCACATTGCAAGGTGCAATTCTGACATTTTTTGCTTTTTCCTGCTAATCCTAGCATGATAAAGAAGATTCAAAGAGAGTGAGATGCCAGCTCCTTTCATTCAGTCAGTAGCTTCAAACATTTCTGGACGTTTTTCAATGGCAAAAATCAATGAATATTGTAAATGCACAAACAGTAATATCTCCACATTGCAAGGTGCAATTCTGAAATTTTTTGCTTTTTCCTGCTAATCCTAGCATGATAAAGAAGATTCAAAGAGAGTGAGATGCCAGCTCCTTTCATTCAGTCAGTAGCTTCAAACATTTCTGGACGTTTTTCAATGGCAAAAATCAATGAATATTGTAAATGCACAAACAGTAATATCTCCACATTGCAAGGTGCAATTCTGAAATGTTTTGCTTTTTCCTGCTAATCCTAGCATGATAAAGAAGATTCAAAGAGAGTGAGATGCCAGCTCCTTTCTTTCAGTCAGTAGCTTCAAACATTTCTGGTATATGAATAACATGATGTTTTTCAATGGCAAAAATCAATGAATATTGTAAATGCACAAACAGTAATATCTCCACATTGCAAGGTGCAATTCTGAAATTTTTTGCTTTTTCCTGCTAATCCTAGCATGATAAAGAAGATTCAAAGAGAGTGAGATGCCAGCTCCTTTCATTCAGTCAGTAGCTTCAAACATTTCTGGACGTTTTTCAATGGCAAAAATCAATGAATATTGTAAATGCACAAACAGTAATATCTCCACATTGCAAGGTGCAATTCTGAAATTTTTTGCTTTTTCCTGCTAATCCTAGCATGATAAAGAAGATTCAAAGAGAGTGAGATGCCAGCTACTTTCATTCAGTCAGTAGCTTCAAACATTTCTGGACGTTTTTCAATGGCAAAAATCAATGAATATTGTAAATGCACAAACAGTAATATCTCCACATTGCAAGGTGCAATTCTGAAATTTTTTGCTTTTTCCTGCTAATCCTAGCATGATAAAGAAGATTCAAAGAGAGTGAGATGCCAGCTCCTTTCATTCAGTCAGTAGCTTCAAACATTTCTGGACGTTTTTCAATGGCAAAAATCAATGAATATTGTAAATGCACAAACAGTAATATCTCCACATTGCAAGGTGCAATTCTGAAATTTTTTGCTTTTTCCTGCTAATCCTAGCATGATAAAGAAGATTCAAAGAGAGTGAGATGCCAGCTCCTTTCATTCAGTCAGTAGCTTCAAACATTTCTGGTATATGAATAACATGATGTTTTTCAATGGCAAAAATCAATGAATATTGTAAATGCAAGAACAGTAATATCTCCACATTGCAAGGTGCAATTCTGAAATTTTTTGCTTTTTCCTGCTAATCCTAGCATGATAAAGAAGATTCAAAGAGAGTGAGATGCCAGCTCCTTTCATTCAGTCAATAGCTTCAAACATTTCTGGACGTTTTTCAATGGCAAAAATCAATGAATATTGTAAATGCACAAACAGTAATATCTCCACATTGCAAGGTGCAATTCTGAAATTTTTTGCTTTTTCCTGCTAATCCTAGCATGATAAAGAAGATTCAAAGAGAGTGAGATGCCAGCTACTTTCATTCAGTCAGTAGCTTCAAACATTTCTGGACGTTTTTCAATGGCAAAAATCAATGAATATTGTAAATGCACAAACAGTAATATCTCCACATTGCAAGGTGCAATTCTGAATTTTTTTGCTTTTTCCTGCTAATCCTAGCATGATAAAGAAGATTCAAAGAGAGTGAGATGCCAGCTCCTTTCATTCAGTCAGTAGCTTCAAACATTTCTGGACGTTTTTCAATGGCAAAAGTCAATGAATATTGTAAATGCACAAACAGTAATATCTCCACATTGCAAGGTGCAATTCTGAAATTTTTTGCTTTTTCCTGCTAATCCTAGCATGATAAAGAAGATTCAAAGAGAGTGAGATGCCAGCTCCTTTCATTCAGTCAGTAGCTTCAAACATTTCTGGACGTTTTTCAATGGCAAAAATCAATGAATATTGTAAATGCACAAACAGTAATATCTCCACATTGCAAGGTGCAATTCTGAAATTTTTTGCTTTTTCCTGCTAATCCTAGCATGATAAAGAAGATTCAAAGAGAGTGAGATGCCAGCTCCTTTCATTCAGTCAGTAGCTTCAAACATTTCTGGACGTTTTTCAATGGCAAAAATCAATGAATATTGTAAATGCACATACAGTAATATCTCCACATTGCAAGGTGCAATTCTGAAATTTTTTGCTTTTTCCTGCTAATCCTAGCATGATAAAGAAGATTCAAAGAGAGTGAGATGCCAGCTACTTTCATTCAGTCAGTAGCTTCAAACATTTCTGGACGTTTTTCAATGGCAAAAATCAATGAATATTGTAAATGCACAAACAGTAA
>NW_027370253.1:0-37121 GCF_046119375.1 Phyllobates terribilis
GACAAGAAGGGGAACAAGAAGTGTATGTGTTGTATGGGTTGGCTTGAACTGTTATATCTGCCCTACTAGATTTGATTGTTGATTGGTTTGTTTATTTGTGTGAAGAAAACCATTATTGATGAAGCACCGATGGAATTCTCCCAAACTGAGTCGTCCCCAGTCATTCCAAGTGCTCCATCTCAGGCAGAGTGTGGGCCGTCATCCAAGAAGTTGGGCTTAAGGCACAGGGGAACAAGGAAGTAAGCAATGCCACGAACGTCGAACCATGGTGATCACCAGCTGAAGATGTAATTTTAGGCAAACGTTGTAGCCTCGTATGTCGTCACTTTTGGCAAATTTGTAACCTCGAATGCAGTCACTTTTGGGAAACTTGTACCCTTCTATCTCGTAACATTTGGCAAACTTGTAGCCTCGTATTTTGTCACTTTTGGGAAACTTTGTTAGCTGAATATGCTATTTAGGCAATGTGTTGAACCTTGGTGAAGATGTTATGTAAGCAGCAATGTGTTGAACCATGGTGATCTTTGTTAGCTGAAGATGTTATTTAGGCACACTTTTGAGAAACTCTTAATGTTCAATGGCAAACTTCTTAATGTTATTTAGCATTGTTCTTTTGGTTCATAAAAAACGTACTAAAATATAAGCAATTGTCATTCATAATACAGTACTGTCATTCAATGGGAAACTTTTGTCATTCATAATATAGTACTGTCATTCATAATGTTATTTAGCAACTATCATTCATAATACAGTATAAGCAACATTTGTTCTTCTAGTTCAATGGAAAACTTCTTAATATTGATAACCAACTGTAACAGAATTCATAACACACAATTCAACCAAATAACCACCGTCATTCATAATACATGGTTCATTAAACACGTACTAAAGTACTGCCATACACAAAACACAATTCAGCCAAATAAAGAATGTCATAGAACACGTACTACAACCTCAAAGAACACATAACAACCACAAACATCAACCACAAAAATCGACCTAGAATGCAACTAAACAGAGCAAAACAACCACAAACATAAACCTCGCCATTAAAGTTTTCAGCTTCTAGTCTTTACTCCTTTGGTCTTCATTTCTTCAACGTTTGAATATACGCACCTTGTAGTGTGTCATTCCTTCAATTGGAGCTGATCTTTTGAACAACATGGCATCATACTTCTTAAATTTATTGTCAATCACGAAGTCTCTCCATCATGTCCCTAGCCTATACTACATATTGTTGTACTTCACCAAAATAGGCCAATCTTGATCGTTGTAAGACAGGAAAATGTTGGCGTTCTTATAGAGGTATTTCTCTCCATGATCAAACGGGAGAGGCTGCATAGTAGATTAAAATATGTTAGAAAAAGAAAATTATATAACAGATTTTGAAAACAATATTTCTAGATTACCAAACGACAATTGTCATCAACAAAACTTTTCTACATTGAGATGACGAAAGTGGTATCTGGGTTCCGACTTTCCTGCTCAGCTCTCTCCTTGGTGGCCTTGGGATTGGGCATCCTATCTACATAAATGTAGTCTCGTTGCCTCGCATTGGAGGCATTAGAGACATGTGATGCTGAACCTATTCTACAAACTCAGTGCCATCATTGGAGCTTGACTGTGTGGTCCACTCAGAGAAAGATGAGGAAGAGAATACAACAACATGTGTTGCCATTGAGAAGGATGAGGAAGATGAGAATAAGAGGTTGCGGTTGTTGGAATGTAGGTTGATGGGGATAGTAAAACAGCAAGACTAGGCTATTTATAGCAAAAATGGGGTATGCTTCGGTCAAAATAGAATGTTTTAAAGTAGGTAAATACATAAAAATTCAGCAAGACTAGACTACACTTTGGAATCAGTTCGGTCAAAACAGCAAGACTAGACTACACTATGAAATCAGTTCTGTAGCTTTTAATGTTTTCAAGGTAGGTAAATAAATAAAAATTCAGATTTTAACCAATACATGCATGCAGGTAACTATTTAATGCTTTTACCGAAATAGGAGGGGTTGGAGTGTTATGCAACCTTTGAATATTATGCAACATTTGAATATTATACATGCAAGTAAATAAATACACTATGGAATCAATTTTTACAGCCTTTGAATATTACATATTGAATCAGTTATGCAATCTTTCAAACAACCAATACATTCAAAATAATAAGGTAACAAACACTCCAAATGAAACATAACAATATTATTCAGTAATAATAGAGGAACATTAAAATAGAGTCACACCAACATACAACTCCAATTAGGAAAATAATCCTAACATATGAAAGTAAACATCACCTAACATACCTAAAATAACTTGTTTATGATAATTACTAGACCTATAATACCCACACCAATCACAGTAATCAACCTATTAGAACTACCCATCTTAATAATAGCTTGGTCCCTTGCCTTCAAATCTTGTTCAAGTTTCGATTTTTGAACCTCTAACATTTTTATCTGATTCACCAGTTTAGCAATTGTGGATTCCGCTTTTGCATCATATGGACCATCAATCCATTGGAAAAAATTACAACCATTTGAAACTCTACCTGCATATAGTGAGCAACTTTTGAACCTTCTTACATAATTGTTCGGTGTATGGGTTGTCCTAACTCTAACACTCAAACCACACCAACATTTCCCTTCATTATAAGAGTTGTATGACCCAGATTATGATGACATTTCCCTAACATTCAATTCCAATCTCAGTTTACAACAACAAATCCTAACAATTTTAAATTTCAGTTTAGAAGAAAAATATCCTATAATTAGAAGCATAAAACACACCTTTCTCACCCACTTATCCTCGTCTCCAATCTTGCAGCGTCTTCTCCAACCTCGACACCTAAGGTCAAACTCGACTCCTCTTCACCAAGCTCGAAACCACGCTCAATTCGTCGAAAATCGATATCCCAACATTCAAAACACAAAAGCCCTAATTTACTACCCAGAAATTGGCCCAAAAAAAACCATAATCACGCAGAAAACAACAACTTCACCCCCAAATTAGCAGAAAACCCTAATCTCGCAGAAATTGCACCGAAAATTGCCCCTACCAGATGTTCAACATCTCCATAGTACCGGGGAACGAAGGGGAATGGGGGAAGGAGAAATCTGAGAGACGAAGGGTTGAATCCCGATTTTTTACTGTGCATGTTATTTCTTACATGTGTTTTTACTTCTGTAAAATTTCCCAAACACAAGACATAAACTCAAGATAAATTCAATTTCTCATGACAAAATGAGATGGGGGTAGAGAATCTAAGATTTTTTTTTGTAATTAAATAGGTCTGTTATGGGTAAAAAAGACTTTTTGCGCACATGGATGGAAAAGCTCACAGAAGTTGAGGTGGGGTGGCTTCGGGTAAGAAAAGTATGAAATTTGGGTGGTTCGGAATAATTATCAATATAAGGGGTGGTTCCTCGCAAATTCGGTCATATAAGGAGTGGTTCCGTGCAAAAACGCCTTGAAAAAAAAACTCTTTACAAATAACAGAGTCTTTATAAACAACCCCTACAACTTAGGTGAATGAATCCTAATTAAATAGGCTAATGGTAAGGTTGTGACTAGTACACTCTACATATTTAGAGTCCGATTGACATCTTAATTAGGAAGGTTGGATGATGAGCATATTGAAGACGAAGTCATATGACAGAACTATATTTCTGCAAATTTGACATCAATATTAGCGTAATCATTGTTATACTCCCTCCGTCCCCTATTATAGTTCCTGTTTGACCCGGCACACTTGTCAATGCATGTTTTCTATATCAAATATCTCTAATTATATGTTATTAAAATTCGTAAAAGTTTGATAGTATTAAAATACTCGTTGAGACGAATAAAATAAAACCCCACATGACTATGTTTTTTTTTATATATTGAGAAATACCGTGAATTTTCTACAATAACATGAATAGTGTATAAAAAGAAACAAGAACTATATATGGGGACGGAGGGAGTACATTTTTGAATAGGGATTTGGCCCAACTAAGGATTTGTTTGACAATCTCTTTATAAAGACATTGTTTCAAATAAATATTTATTTTATCACTTTCTTTTTTTTCAATGTCTCACATACTACAATCAATATTTTTCTAAAAAATACTAATTCTCTTTATAAAGTCCTTATAAAGAGATTGAAAAAAAAAACCCTAAGCAAAATCACAACAATGATTGATATGGTTTTTCTTAACCATCCAAGTTTGTTTCAGGTACGGAAAAAACATTTTTATATTTTTCAGTAGAGTTCCTTTTCAGTTTTTAAACATTTTTGGGATGTGGTAGCCATCATCTTTATTTTATTGTTGATAATCAAATATGAGTTTTTTTTCCTGGTGGATTTCATAGTTCTATTTTTCAAGTTTATCGATTGTAAAATTGTATTTTCTTTTTAGGTTTAGCCCTTCTAATCCTTCACAATTTTGGTTTCTTCACTTTCTTCTATGGGCGTCGAGATTCACTTTTATTATGAGATGAGGAGTCTAAAATACGGGTTCGTAAAAAAAACTAAACCCTAAAATGATATACATAAACTAAAACTAATATTATAATACTATTATAAATAAGTAAACGCAATTACAAACTTCTAAATCAGCATATATCTATACTCTGATGAACCATACGTTTGATTTTTTTATTAACTAGAGGTGATCCGCGTGCTTCGCACGCAGGCTCGTCGAATGTACCTGCACAACCAAATCCAGGGGGAAAGGGGGGCTTTCTCTGGATTTGGCTCTCCGACGCTCAAGTCAGTAGCAGCTCAAAGAGGGGTGTAAATTATGGTTATTGTTCGGGTAAGGTAAGACAATGAAATTCTTTAGCTCTAAATTTCGGCAGAGCTTTGGTACGGAAGTGAAAAGTGATCCCCCTTCCGTACCCTATGCCTTTGTATTTATAGGGAGAATTATATATGGACCGCAACTTAATGGCCCTTTTCCCTTTTCTCTTTATTTCGGACCAAAAATCTAAAATTAAAACAGAATGCGGGACCCGCCCCAACATCCAGCCTCACAGGGTCCTCGAGTATCTCTTGCTCGAGGGCCATGTGCCTTAGTTGGTCGGCGCGTAGTCTCGTGAGCCTGTTTTGAGTTTTGATAGATTTGTGCTCGACGAGGATTTAGTATTACTTACCTGGAATCGGCTTCTTTTGGACCGTTGGTCGGACGCTCGGCGAGGTTAGTGGTGAGAACCCTGATAGACTTATGCTCGACGAGGGTACGATTTGGCCTCTCCTCGTCCACTCGCATCGGTTTGTGACACACGCGCCCTCATTCACTCTCTTCTGGTATCGTTTCCCTTCTCGCGCCAACTTTTTGAATTTTCTAAAAAGAACCGCTTTTGGGCGGGCTCCTACCTTCTCTTCGCCACGTGTCACGCTGGGGTGTGGTGACGCTTCGCCTTCTCCTCACTATAAAAGGGGACCCTTAGCTTCTCCCCTCACTTTTTACCGTCTTTTCCAACTTCCTTCTCCTGCACCCTCTCTTCCTTCCTCATTTTTCTCCGACGATACTCCGTTCTTCTCCCTCCGGCGTTTGTTGCGATTCGTGGGCGTTCGTTGCGATTCCTGGGCATTCGTTGCGATTCCTGGGCTTTCCTTTTCTTCAAAAGTGCTCACTTCTTCACTTCTACTCATGGCACAATATGCACCAGGTTAGCATCTTCCCTTCTTCTCCTTATTTGTTCGCGTGCCATACCTGTTCTCAATCTTGCTCTCGGTGTTTTGCTTGTTTTGATCTTTTTCCTGTGCGTTCATATCTCATAACTCTGTTTTTCTTGCATAGATGCCGTTTTTAGCTTCATACCTTAGTAGTTAAAACCATGGCTGGGTCAACCCACTTTTCTCAAACTCTTGGTCACTTATTAATGGCAGAGGACAAACATTCCTTGCCATTAACGCCCCTTCCCCATAAAACCTTCGGGTTTTTTTTTCTGTATTAGTGGCGGCGTTACCTTTTTGAAAACGTCTTTTCTGGGAAAAAGCGCAGTTTCTGTCAGAACTCACCCCCCCTTTTCTGTCACATCACCATAAATGCGCCCGTTCGGTTCAACAGGCTAGTTTTTACTCTTTTACCCTTTTCTCTCTTTCTTTTTGCTCTTGGTCTCAGTTCTCGAGGTACCTCGCGAAGGTTCCACCCTCTCGTCCCTTCCTCCTAGTCGACGAGAGTTAGCTTTTGAAATATACTCTATTTCTCTTCGCGGGGTAACTCAGGCCTCGAGGACTAACTTTCCTTTTGTTGTTAACAGCTCAAAGCACCTCCACGGTCCGAGACTCGGAGGTGAGTTTTCGGGAAACTAGCTCCTTCGAGGAGGACTCGTCGTCGACAGTATCTTACCGCCCGACCTCTGGGGACGAGGACTGGGAAGAAGCGCAGTCACCGGCCGAGGCTGGTCCCAGTACCCAGAAAACCGCTCCCCCGACCTCCTCGACCCGTATTTATGACACGTTCCCACCGGCACCAAAACCCTTGGTGATCGACGATGTGGCTGTGCCTTCCGTTGTCCCAGCTCTCTCCCCTCGCGTGATCATTCTTGATGGGCGTATCGCCCCCGTTCCTTGCATCGTCAAGGGCTATAACATCAGGGTCTCAATTTCGACGGTCAAGCCCCGCTTTCTAGTAGACTACGCAGCCGAGTTCCTCTTTCCTGCTGGGACGGTCTTGATTCTGCCGGTCAACAAAGGGAAAATGATCGACAACTACGGGCCATATTTTCCTATTAGTCGACATGCCCTACTCGCGGGCTTTCGACTACCACTCGCACCGTTCATTCGGGAACTCCTCGATTCTTAATGACCCGGACAAGCACAGATGGTTTGTGTGAACCGGATTTTTATCGTTTTGCTCGGCTTGTATGTAGCATGTTTCACTTTCTTCCTAGTTGCCGCTCGCGATGCCAGTACCACTCGCCGTTGGGAACTTCAGGCAAAAATGGCTTATAGACACAAATGCCTCGAAACGTGTTGGCGTTGTATGAAGATGCCAAGGGGATGACCAGAAAATTGATTGGGCAACTCCGTCAAGGATCGCCTTCATCCCCCAGTATCATGTCGATCGTTGCCACCCCCAGGGCCTTTATCGAGTCCCCCGTGAACCCGACGAGATTTGCCTTCGTGGGGCGAAGGCGTGAGGCATCCAACCCGAGCCTCTGGTAAGCGTCCCAGTAGATGATGTCTGCCGCGCTCCTTGTATCCACCATCACCCTATTGACGATCTTTGTCCCCAATTGGATGTGGACAATGAGAGGGTTGACCCTCTTGTTAGCCCACTCGACGACGTCCGAGTCCGTGAAGCTCAGCTGATAGGGGTTCTGGGTGGGTTCGGTAATAAGAATCACCGGCTTTCCTGAGGGGGGAGGGGCGTTGTTTTCCCTCCTTAGATCTCATCGGCTAAGAGATCGAGGCTCGTGCCGGTCTGTTATGATTCCCACAAAGCCATCCGGTTGTGGGAATTGTTGTGGAGGAGGGGCAGGTGGTGGCACCTGGTCGGCCTGTCTTCCACCTACTCGCCGAGCTGCCATGACACTTCTATCCTCCTCGAGAGCCTCGTAATACAGGGATCGACATTCAGCAGTCGAATGGTTTCAGGTACGATGTTTCGCGCACCACACCTGCCGTGGCGGCTTGGCTTGGCTTGTTGTCCACGGGCTGGGACCCTTTGCACTGTGGTCACCATCGCTTGGACTGGAAACTGGGTCTGATTTTGGTGGCCCATAGTCTGGAGGGCCGAGGCCCTCGGGTGCTGGTCTGCTTGGCGTTTGGGCCCCCAGGGTGCGCTGCACTTCTGAGCACCACTCTTTGTATTCCCCTGTTTCTTCGAGCGCTCGGCCCCACTATTTCTGCCCGTTATCTTGTCGGACTCAATCTGCCCGTATGCCTTCTGAAGCATGCGATCATAATTAAGGTACACGTCCCTATCATTGATCTTCCGCCCAAGCCTGTCCTTGAAATCGGAATCGTCGAGCAGACCCTCAAAAAATGCTTGCCGAGCACCATCCTTGGTGAAATCCTGCGCCTCGAGCGCTATAGTAGTGAACCTCTTGACATAGTTTTCTAGGCTCTTGCCCACTCTCTGCTTTACACCCTGCATTTGCAGCATTGTCACTTTGCGCTTTTTGGAGGCGCTGAAATGAGTAACAAAGCGTTCTTCCAGGTTGTCGAAGTTCTGGATTATCCGTTTCGGCAGAGACATGATCCACGAGAGGGCAGTCCCTGACAGGGTGTTCGGGAATCCTTTACACATGGTGGCATCGTCGGCATTGCACGCCAGCATGGCGTACCTATATCGGTTGACGTGATCCCGTGGATCGTCGCTACCGGTGTACTCCTTCGAGGCCGGATATTTGAAGTCTTTGCGTACGGGAGTATGCATGATATGGTCTGCAAAGATGGTGGCTCCCCGTGAGGTCGACCCTGCGCTGAGGTGGTGGCCATAGTTGGGAGCCGGAAAAGGGTTATACGGGGCTAGTGGACGAGATTCTACAAAATGCTCGTGACTATAGTGCTCGGGTGCTTGGTATGGGATTGGGTGATAATCGGCGAGGTTTGGGGCATAGTTTGGAGGCAAATGATGCTCACGCTGTTGTGGCTCGTGCGCTATAGGTGGCATATGAAGGTCCTGTGCTCGAGGAGGAGGCTGCTGAGGCTCGAAGGGCGGCGCGTTTGGACGAAGGCTGTTGGCTCTATGGGCATCAAGTGCTCGAGGGTGCAGCAGTTCCCCCTCCATATACTTCGGGGGTGCGGAGTTACACACTGCCTCATGCGCTGGGGCATTGTGGCGAGGTTCGGCATCTAAACACGCGAGCTCGCATTCTCTGGCGGCTCAGGACTCCTTGTTCAGGCGGGCCAATGCCTCCTCGTCCTGTTGACGCTGTCGCTCTGCTTCCTCACGACGGAGGCGCCGCTCGATCTACTCTTGTTGCCATTTAGATGCTTGGAAGCGACAAAACTCATGGAATTCATACATATCAGCAGTCAAGGCGACGTTGCGGCTTTGCTGAGTAGGCGCCTCTACTGACACGGTTCCCATGCGCGATCCAGCCTCTCGTTGACGCCTCGCTGGTGCACTATTGTTAGGGCTTCTTCTCTGCAGCTCGTTCTCGGTCGTGACACGTCTCTCGGTCGTAAGGCCTTCTCTCAAACTGGTCTTCGGTCTTTTATAAGCTTTGAGGCAGCTCGACTTTGCCTCTAGGCTTCTCCATGGTGTAGGTGTGGTATCCATCTCTCTAACTCCGTCCCAAATGCACTAAAAGTGAGCACAACCGGGACCTCCATGATAAAACCACTAAATACCGCTTACGAGCATCCCGCAAATCCATAAATGAACACCAAATCAGATTCCGGGAATACCACTCGTTAAACACCTAAACACCACTAATCCTAAGATAATAGTCGCTAGTTAACACCATATAATAAGCTCCTATCAAATACGCTAGAGGCTCGAACTCAGTCTCGTCAAGTGGCTTCTGATGCACAACGATGGCCTTGCCCTTTTTATGTGGGCTCGACTCACCAGAACCCGACACAAATGGCTTGCTTGTAGTGCGCTTCACTGGAGAATCTTCTATCACAATAGCTGCGCTCTCTAGAGGAGGAGTCCTTGATCTGGACTTCATTGGATCCTCAATGAGCTTCTCCTCAGAATGTGCCTCGGACGACTTGTCCTGAGCTTGCTGAGTTTGAGGAGTCTGAACATGAGGGGAGTGTGTTTGGGCTGGAGGGGGTGGTGTTTGGATGGTATGTGTTTGTGAAGATCTGGATTGTTGAAAAGCAAGAAATTTAAGATACTCTTCTTGCTCTTGTGGGTTTATCTTGGCTAGGATGGTATCTTATGTGGAATCAGATGAGGCCATGGTGAAATGAAGCGAGTAAGGAGTAGAGTGAGGGAGTATGGGAGTGAAAGCGTGAGAGTAGAGAGAGTGGATTAAGAGAGTAGAAAATAGGTAAAGGTGTATAGGAGAGGAGACACTTTCCTATTTATAAGCTCGCTCAGAACTCAACGTACTCAGAACGGTAAAAAACCCAACAGTCACAAAACAACGGCTCGATTCTTCTTTCAAAGGCTATCTCTTACGCGTTTCCAGCCAAATTCAGTGTACCTCTACACGCGCCAATGACTATAAATGCAACGGTCACTCAAGTAGTAGGCGGCTTGAATAAAAAATGACGCGTGGAAGCTGGACTCGACACGTGGATTTTAAGCACCCTTTTCAAGCGACACGTACCAGCTACCTTACTTACCAGTCTCATTCTTACCCAAGGATGAAGAAATCGTGACTTAAGAAGGCAAAATTGAATATAGTGGATTCTAAACAATATACTCTGTTGCACCAATATTACAAACTTGTACACAAAAAAGGTAACACGAAGGAAACATGGAATGTACAAATAACATATCATATATTGCACGCAGGGACAAAAGAATATAGAACACACATAGTCACGCATGGGTAGGCGTAAAAAATGTTTTCACTCATGAATACTTGCAAATGTAGCTAATTGGATTAGGAAGCGTTACAGAAGAGAGGGATTTATGGAGGGAGGCGTAATCATGAATTATTTCTCATTTTGGCTTGGTTATAAGCTAGAAGCGATCATCATGTTCTTACTAGGGGTTGAATATGAATAAGCATGCAAATAGATGAACACATAATCAGAAAGAGAGCTCAAATGTAATCATGTTTGTTATGACCCTTTTGGAGTAAATAATACATGCACAAAAGAAAGTACTAATCCTCATTCCTAAGTTCCCCATTGAAGTACTAATATGCATAATTTAGTCAATATAGAGGGAGCTTATCATGCTTACCAAGGTTACCTTATTCAATGGGAATCATTTACAGAAGTAATCTAGGCAACCTGTTGAGGGGTTTGGTGAATATGTCAGCTACCTGTTCCTCCGTTCTACAAAAGGTTAGCTTGATATTCTTCTTCTTTACATGGTCCCTGAGAAAATGATGTCGAACGTCTATGTGATTGGTCCTCGCGTGATGCACAAGATTCTCAGACACATTGATGGCGCTTGTATTGTTGCAGCAAATCTCGATCGTGCTGAGCTTGACTCCAAAGTCCACAAGCTGCTGCTTGAGCCACACTACTTGGGATGCACACAGGGCAGCTGCGATATACTCAGCTTCTGTTGTAGAGGTCGCTGTACAATTCTGCTTCCTTGAACCCCAAGAGACGAGAGAGGGGCCTAGGAATTGAGCCATCCCTGACGTACTCTTGTGATCTACTAAGTACCCTGCACAGTCAGCATCAGTGTACTCCACGAGAGACAGCGAGCCTCCCTTAGGATACGATAGACAGAGATTATCGGATCCCTTCAATTAGCGCAAGATTCTCTTAATGTTCTGAAGGTGGCTTGTTCGGGGGTCGCTTTGGGATCTCACGCAAAGACTCACGACAAAGACAATGTCAGGGCGCGACGCAGTGAGGTACATGAGGGAGCCTAACATTCCCCTCTAAGTGGTCTCATCCACTTTCTCTCCACTTAGGTCAACATCTAACTTGGTCATGGTGGAGATTGGTGTTGGGAAAGGCTTGCTGGAATCCATGGATAATTTCTTCAAGATCTCCCTCAAAAACTTCTGTTGGTGTATCTGAATGCCATCTTTCTTCTGGATGACTTGCAAGCCAAGGAAGTAATTCAGCTCACATATCAAGCTCATGTTAAATCTGGAGCTCATGGTCTTTTTAAAGTCACGCACAAGGTCTTAGTTGGTGAAGCCGAAGATGATATAATCAACATAGACATGTACAATGATAAGGTCGCCCTTAAGCTCCCTTATGAAAAGAGTCTTGTCCACAACTCCCATTCTATAGTTGTGCTTGATTAGAAACTCTGACAAGCAATCGTACCACGCTCGAGGGGCCTGCTTCAAGCCATAGAGGGCTTTGTCGAGGTAGTAGAGGTGATCTGGGAGAGCTTGATCCTCAAAGCATGGGGGCTGCTTGACGTAAACTTCTTCATTCAAGCTACCATTTAGAAAGGCCATCTTCACATCCATTTGATAGAGTCTGAAGTTCTTCATGGCTGCGAAAGCAATTAAGAGTCGAATAGCTTCCAAATGAGCTACTGGAGCGTAGGTCTCGTCATAGTCTATTCCTTCTTGTTGGCTGTATCCTTGTGCCACGAGTCGCGCTTTATTCCTCACGATGTTCCCTGAGTCATCAAGCTTGTTCCGAAAGACCCAACGCGTCCCAGTGATGGACTTGTTAGGGGGCCTTGGAACGAGCCTCTATACCCTGTGTCGCTCAAACTCCTGGAGCTCTTCCTGCATTGCCACGTAGGATCTTGAAGAGCTTCACTGAAGTTCTTCGGCTTGATGAGAGATACAAAGGAGTGAAATGCCGCAAGGTTGTGAAGCTAAGAGCGCGTGAATAATCTATCTGAGAATGGAGTGAGGATTTGATGTGGCTTGTGAGAATTCTTCTGCTGGTAATTCCTTGTGTTCATAGTCACTGCTTCAGGAATAAGATCAAGGGAAGCTGAGGCCAAAGTAGAGGTGGAAGCCGCTGCAGGGCTCGCTGAAGTAGAGGGCAAGCTCGCTGAAGAAGACGCTGGGGTCATTGAAGGTGTTGCAGTCGAAGATGCGTTCGTGCAGAGGGTCGCTGAAGACTTCTTCGATGTTGCTGGAGCTTTAGGAGGCCTGCCTTTGAACTTGGAAGGTCTCCTTGGGCCTCGCTTGGTTGTCGTAGAAGCTTCTCGAGGGGGAGATGAAAACATGAACGATGTCGCTGACGCAGGATAGGAGCTTGTGCTAGCGATGGGGAGATCTGCCACGTCTTCAGCTTGACTGAAACCTTCGTTGTTTGGGGGATCTTCTTCAGGTACCTCTGGTTGTTCCTCTTCTTGAGCGTCCTCTTGTGCTTCGTCAAGGTCGGGGCCGTCTTCTTGTGCGCCTTCATTTGAGGGAGCGTGAGTGGGGGCCTCGTCATCGTCACTATCAGTCTTGTAGTTGGAAACTGAGGAAGGATGATGATGAGGCATGAATGTTGAAGCGGCCTCGTTCGTCTCAGCATTGGTTGCAACGTCCTTTGTAGCGTCCTCTGGAATCGGTCGCTCATTGAAGGAGACGTGGATACTCTCTTCAACCTTCCTTGTCCTTTTGTTGAGCACCCTGTAAGCCTTACTAGAGGGAGAATATCCAAGAAATATAGCTTCATCATTTCTAGCATCAAATTTTCCTAAATCATCCTTACCATTGTTATGCACGTAGCACTTACAACCAAATACACGAAGATGAGATAGGTTGGGTGTATTCCCTTTGATGAGCTCATAGGGTGTCTTGTCTAGGATTGGTCTCAGCATAGCTCGGTTCATTATGTAGCACGTAGTACTAACAGCTTGTGCCCAGTAATGCTTAGGAAGGGAGCTTCCAAGAAGCATTGTGCGTGCCATCTCCTCAAGCGTCCTATTCTTGCGTTCCACGACACTATTTTGTTGTGGCGTTCGGGGCGCTGAGAAATTATGATGAATTCCACATTCCCTGTAAAATGTTAAGAACTGTCTATTCTCAAACTCTAGCCCATGATCTGAGCAAATAGAGCTGAGAGGGACGCCTACCTGTTTTTCAAGAAGTAGGACTAAGGATGAGAACTCCTCAAAAAATTCATCTAGTTCTAAGGAAAAGCGTCCAGGTGAAGCGTGAAAAATTGTCAACAATCACATAGATATATCGCTTACCTCCAGTTCTTTGAAGACAAATAGGGCCGCAAAGATCCATATGTAGCAGCTCCAGGGTTTGCTTTGTAGTGACCATCTTCTTTGTGGGCGCTAGAGGTTTTCTTGTAAGCTTTGCACGCGCACACTCCGAGCAATGGTTCATGGTGTCTGGCTTGCTTTCAGGTAGGCCTCTTACTAACTCCTTTGCATGTAGCTTGTGAAGGAGATGGAGGCTAGCGTGCCCTAGTCTTTGATGCCACAAGTTTGACTACTCTTGCAGGGTATCTAGGCACAGATGCTTGGAGGGTACAAAAGAATGATCAAATAGATACGTGTTATCGATCCTCTTACCAATCATTATTACCTCCTTGGACGAATCTTTAATCAAGTATTATGAGGTTTTGAAGCTAACCTCGTTTCGTCCTTGGTCACAGATTTGGGCTACACCCAGGAGGTTGAATTTTAGGCTATCTACCAGGCTAACATTATGGATTTGTATGTTTAAAGTGAGCTGGACGATTCCAGTAGCTTTGATGCGCCCTTGCTTTTTATCCCCGAAGGAGATGCTACCTCCTTCGCTCGATTGAAACGAGAGAAGGAAATTGGGGTCCCCGGTCATGTGACAAGAACATCCACTATCAATGTACCACTTGCTCTTTGTTTCAACCTGCAATGAAGATAAATCAGACTTTGGAAACCCATCGAAGACGAGGCTTCGTGGGTGGATTAGTGGAAGTGACCCTTATATTACCTTTTCTAGATTTATCATCATGCTTAGGTGCTATAGGTTCATAATAGGAAGGGTCATTTAGATCTACTATGTCATTGCGCTTTGCCTTATACTTAGCACGCGATCTTTCTCTAAGTGCCTTTTTAGATGCGCACTCATGCACCCTATGTCCGTTATTTCCACAGTGCATGCAATAAAGATTATCGCGCACATAACCATACTTTCCCTTCCCTGGACGAAAGGGAGCTTTTTGCTTGAGCTTGACCCTTTTAGGCATGGATTTAGCCTGCTTGACATACATCGTGTGAGATTTTTCCCCATGGTAACATTTATTTTCCTTGGGGTTAACTTCAAGCGCCCTCATCTTATTTTCAAGGTATTCATTTTTACTCTTGCAAGATTGTAATTCTTGAGAGAGATTCTGATTTTTTGCAGTCATTGAAATATCTTTAGAATTAGATGGGGGTAGCTCGGATGTGTAGCCTAAACCTGGGTCTAGAGCGTTGATGAGGCTAAAAGTCGTTGTGCCTATCAAAGATACCGAACTTAACAAATCCACTAGTAAAGCGGTAAGCATGGGTCGAATCCCAAGAGAGCCAGAACCATAGTTTATTTCTAATTATGAAACCAAGTCATAACTATGGTTTTTTTTATGTATGATCTAAATAACTAAGCTAATAGCGAATATGAAAGCAATAAATATGTTGGGTTGTAAACAATTATGGATATGAAGCTCCTCCTTCTAGCATCAGCGCATTGTTAAATTGGAATGTTGATCATAGAATTCTACTAACTTATATTCTGAATTGATTAGTTAATCCGGTTGTCCTACTCTTTGTTCGTAAATAGCAACTAGTCCAAATAGTCCTAGAAACCCTTATTGTAAGCAATAACAAAGTAAATCCCAAGGTTCAAAAGCACAACAACATAAAGATCAAAGATAAGTAGGCCTCTGCAATACCATTGGCAAATCGCCGATACTCGACACAAGTTTATAATCTCTACATAATAAGCACTCGTAAATAGTCTATGCAAATTATACTTGCTACCTAAAGACAAGACTTTTCAAATCGAATTATCAAGCCTAGCAATATGATGGATAATAATTAACCTAGTTTGCAACCTAGATAAAATCAAGATCAATCAATAGAAACAATAAAGCAGTACAAGAGATCATAAAACAATCCTGGAATTAAACTTAGAACATAAGTGTTCAAATTCTCACAAAAAACCTAGAACAATGGCTAAACTAGAATGGAGGCAATAGGGTAAAAAGTGGGAGAGAAACTCTTCCCAATAAAACCTAAACTATATATCTGTCTTGGGAAAAAGATTAGAAAAGAATAAAATAAATAAAACAAACAAATTGATTTGGAACAAATAAGATCTCGACCAAAAATAGGAGATTACGGCCCATAAGGTCCGCCGAGACCCGCGGCCGTGGTTTAGTCTTCTGTAACGTTCTTGTACGTGGATGGCCGCGGCCGCGGTAGTGATGTCCGCGGTCGCGGTTATCTCTGCAGAAAAGTGCCATCCGTAGAATTGCCAGAACTTTTAACTCACAACTCTGATTGCGCTCATATTTTGAGTTCATCAAGTACACTTGAATATCTAACTCCTCGAATTGGAATCACCTCAATCGGACATCAGATCAGGGAGACCAAGCCATCTAAACTCAGCTCAACATCTCAGCACTTCTTCTCTTTCTCTTCAATGGTCGAAGCGCGTCTTCGACCCTCTTCTCTTCTGTTCTTGCTCCGGCTCCATAGTAATACCATATATGCTCTCGAACCTCCGTAAATCCATATAATGTGTTTTTATGCCGGATTCCGGAAACACGCTCATCATGCTCCTAAACACCCATAAAACTCTACTAATAACCGTTAGTTACACCGTATGGAATCTCTCTATCAAGCGTACCAAAACTGTTTGATTCACAGTCTTCACATCAATTGATTGGTTGAGCTTGTCAAGTTTATCCAGGATAGAGTCAAGCTTGACTGAGACGTTCGAGTCTGTGGGTGGGGTGCTACTTTTGCCTTTATAAAGAAAACAGAACTTTGTAACAACAACTGTTTTAACCTTCAGCCTTTTAGACAGCTCGACTGCCTTAGTCTTGAGGATGCTGATCTCATCAGTGTATTCACTGTTTTGGCTCATTAAAAGATCGTTATCCTCTATTAGTCCTTGACAAAGATCAATTAATTCTTGCTTAGGAAGAACGCTGAGTTTGATTGAGGATACCTGAAACGGTTGGTCATCGTCAGATTCCTCATGAGCCATTAAGCAGTGGCCTTGCTTATCTTCACCAAGATCCAACTCGTCATCTGAATCTCCCCATGTAGTAAAGAAAGATTTCTTGGGCTCGCTTGTGCTTGACCTCGCAGCGACCTTAGCATTGGTGCAGGTTTTCGCCAAGCGACCTTTCTGTTGGCAATTATAATAGGTCACATTGATGAGATCTCTCTTTACGCCTTGTTCCTTCTTGAAATTACCCTTGGACTTCAAGACTTTCTTGACCATTTTGGTCATTCGGACCACTTTAGCGTCCTCGCTCTCGTCTAGAGATGTCTCGCTTTCTAGTTGTTGAAGGACCCTGGTAAGCTTGAGAGCGGTGCCTCTAGATTCTTTGATGGAGTGGGCTTGCTCATTGTCCTTGATCTCTTGGATGCGGAACTTCCCAACGAGCACTGAGACGGGAAGCTCCTTTGTAGCTTCAATCATTAGCATAATATTCCTGATTGTATCAAATCTTGAGCTTACTCCGTGGATGAATGCTAAAGATAACGACTAATCCTCAGTGACTATTCTAGCGACGCTCATTTTGTCGGCTAAGACTTGGAATCTTGAGTGAT
Source organism: Phyllobates terribilis (assembly GCF_046119375.1). Lineage (NCBI taxonomy): Eukaryota > Metazoa > Chordata > Amphibia > Anura > Dendrobatidae > Phyllobates > Phyllobates terribilis. The sequence goes on from NW_027370253.1 coordinate 17,253, forward strand.
AGCTAGAGACACTCTCAGATTCAGCCATTTTGAACGAGTGGAATTTCCTCTGAAGATCAAACTTACGGTTGTTCTTCATGTCGTCACTCCTTGATGCATGTCGACGACGGCCTTCCACATGTCTTTGGCTGTTGGTAGGCTCATTATCTTATACATATCCTTTCTTTGGAGAGAGTTCAAGATTAGCTGACGCGCCTTGGCATTCTTCTCCATAACCGCATACTCTACCGGACCCCAAGGTTTAGCGTCAGTTCCAGCCTCCACTTTTTTGTCACCTTTCTCTATAATCTTCCAGCACTTGTAGTTAGTCTATTGTATGTAATTTCTCATCATAGAGACCCACCATTCGAGTTCTCCCTCAATTAGGAGATGGGGCTTGTTTAGCGAGATTCCAAGATCATGCTGATTCGATTCTTTCTCAGTCGGCATGATGAGACTTGTTCCCGAATGAAGAGAGAAGAAAGAGAGAGATCTGGGATGCTTTGGACAAAGAGAACAAAGAGAAAACAAGAGTTTCTTGAACGAAGAACCCTGCTCTGATACCAATTGTTGGACTGATCGAGCTTCTCCACAAGTCAAGTATTGAAACCTAGAACTTGAATCTGTTGCGGAAGAGAGAAGCAAAACTATGTATCGAACAAGAACAATTTCTCTGTAATTCTCTCTGAATTTTGTATTGAAAAACTCTCAATTGTGTTTACAAAAGTTACGCTCTTCTCACTTTTGTCTTCTTACAATATAAAGCAACACTCACAAAAGTACAGAATTAAAATTCACTATTACCTTCTATAAGAGCTAACACTTAAGTTATATATAGAAGTCTCAATAAGCTAGCTAGTGAACTACAAGATTTTACAACGTGCCTAAAATCCTATTGGTCCTCAAGAAGAGAATCTCCACACCGTTCAGCGCGTCTCGCTACGTCTAATCTATTCTTGACCTGTCACCAAGCTCACTAACAGAATTAGAGCGCGTGTTCAATCAGCAAACTACTTTGCCACGCGTACGATCCACAATGCTTCTCTTCTCTTGCCACTTGCATAATCAAGAAAAGCATTTAAACACGTGCTAAACTAGTTGCTTCACTTATACTCGCTTCTGGTTTACTTTTGGATTATCCTTCCAGACATTCTCTGTCCAGCTAAACATCTTCAGTTCCCTTAGGCTCGCTAAACTCTCGCTGAACTGGATTAGCTCGTAATTGATCAAATGACCTTCAAAACTCTTTATCTAGCTTTACGCTACCTTCAATTTTCATTGAACTCTGCACATACTTGAGTTCCAATTAATTGTCTAAGTTAGTTATCATCAAAACTAAGAAACCTAGTTAAGCTACATCAGCTTAACTAAAAGCTCAGACTCGAACTCTCCTAACATACGGAATGATCGGATGATGGGCCCAAGGCTTAGACCGACTTGCATCAACACACACCCCTTGGAAAGACGACTTGTCCTCAAGGTGTAAGTCTGGAAACTGTTGACGGAACAAATCATAATCTTCCAGCTACACTCTTCACGTGGTCTCTCCATCCATTTGAACTAACAAAGACAAGACCTTGGATCCCCCCATACTTAGTCCAACGATGCTCCAAGATATGATCAGGTAACAATAGATTCAAAGGAGTCCATGATCTGTGGAAGCTGCATGGACCCGGAAATCAGCTTCCTATGGACATGCTTGAAGAGTGATACGTGAAAAACGAGATGTAACTTAGCCCCATCAGGAAGAGCTAACTCATATGCCACCACCCCAATTTTGATATGGACCAAAGAAACGAGGTGACAACTTTTGGTTGGAACGGCACGCCTACATTCCTTGTCGATAAGGTTGCAGAGTAAAAAAAAACAAGCCACCCTCAGAAAAGGTGACTTCCCGGCGGTGTGAATTAGCATGAGCCTTCATTCGTCCTCGTGCCTTCAGTAAGTTCTATCGTACATAGTCTAGAGCATCATCCCATTCAACTAACTATGTTTCCAAGTCGGGAAGTCGAGCCTCCCCAGAATTATAATGGAGCAAGGGGGAGGGGGGGGGGGGGGTCGTGACCGTATACGATCCATAACGGAGTGGTGTTGACAGCCGTGTGAAATCCTGTATTAAAGGGTAAAAATGGGGTTCATTGGTGAGGCTTTTCCATAGGAAAGCATCAAAGGTAAGTTTCAACACACCTATTAACAACCACTGTTTTCCGTCAGTTTGCTGGTGATAGGCAGAACTCATCCGCAACTTAGTTTGGCTTAACCGCCACATTTCAGACCAAAACCCTCCAGATTTTGGCATACCGGATATGAAGTCGATCAAAATATCTTCCCAAGTCTGAAATGGAATGTCCAAGGGCTGAAGGAGACCGGCCGGAGCAAGGGTCTGATATTTGGCACCTTGACTAGTTTGACAATCTTGAACATAAGAATGTACCTCATATTTCATTGTTGGCCAATAGAAATCAGCAACAATGCGGCGAAGTGTTTTGGCATAACCACCATGTCTAGTAGCAGGAATATCGTGAGCTTCACTGAGAAGTGAAGGCCAAAGAGTACCGACATTTGGGATGATCAAACGACCCTTGAAGAGGAGGTTGTCATTCACCATGGTGTAGCAAGGTGGTGTAGCACCAAATAAGGTTATGGACTTTAGGGGTTGGGCAGTGAAAGAGTCCTGCTTTAGAGCGGCCCACCAGTCTACATAGTCATGAGAAACTAGAAGGTCTAAGGATAGTAAGGAGACTGAATGTGGCTTTCGGGAGAGGACATCAACACCGGTATTCACCTTGCCTATTTTGAATTCAATGATGAAGTCAAAGGTAAAAAACTTCAATAGAAGATGTTGTTCGGAGTTGGTCATTACTCGTTGCTCGAGGAGGAATTCTAAGCTCCGGTGATCAGTGCAGACCGTGAAATGGATGCCTAATAAGTAATGGAACCATTTATGGAGATCTAGGACAAGGGGTAGCAATTCGCGATCATAGGCCGATTTGAACCGATTGACATAGTGAAGCCCTTTCTAAAAAAAGGCAACTAGGCGACCCTTCTGTAATAAAAATGCATTGATACCGTCTTGAGAGGCATCACACTCGACCAAAAATGGTTAGGTGAAGTCCGGAAGCGTAAGATCGAAGCTGATGTCAAGGCCTTCTTTAATATCTAGAAGGCAGCTTCATCCCCATGAACCAAAACGAACCCTCCTTTCTTGGTCAATTTGATAAGAGATCGAGCAATGTGCCCATAATTGAATATGAAGTGATGGTAGTTGACCGTCAAACCAAGGAAACCATGAACCTCAGTTACTAATGAAGGTGTGGATCAAGTAAGCACGACTGGCACTTTTTCTGGATCAAGCGCAATGCCATGGGCGAAAACCATGTCGTCTAATAAGAATCTTTGTGGGCAACCGATAAAAAATTTGGTCAGTTCGACATAAAAATATGTGAAGCAATTGAAGCACAAGGGACAAGTGTTCCTCATTTTGTGTCATGGAAGAGTTGGAAATAAAAACATCATCAAAGAAGACTAACACAAACCGTCAGAGATAAGACATAACAGATCATTCATAATGGCTTGAAAAGTGGCCGGTTCATTCGTCCGCTTGAAAGGCATAACCAAAAACTCGTAGTGGCCGGAGTGGGTCTGGATGGAGGTCTTGGGTACGTCAATTTGAGTCATTAGAATCTGGTGGTAACCGGAATGAAGATCCGGTTGAGAGAAGATGGTGTCTCCAAAAAGTTTGTCTAGCACCTCCTCGTCTATGAGAATCAGGTATTTGTCTAGAATGGTGTGTTGATTAAGTTGTCGGTAGTCCACACACATCCACCATGATGAATCCTTCTTTTGTACCAACAGAACTGGGCTGGAAAAGGGGCTGGTGCTTGGTTGTATAAAACCTAAGTGTAGCAACTCCGAAGCCTGGGATTCAATCTCATTTTTGTGGTGATAAAGGTAGCAATAGGGTCGGACATTCGGCGGAGAGGAGTGTGGTTGGAGATTGATGGAGTGGGTACGAGAGCGGGGCAGTGGGAAGTGGAGAGTTTTGTGGAAGATTTGGTTGTGATGATGCAATATGGGGTGGAGGCAGGAGTCGACATGGGCTAGGGCGGGATCGAGGTTATGAGTTAACAGGCTCAATGATGGAAAAGATGGGCCCATTCATTCGAGCCGAAGCCCATGGATAGTCACTTTACGGCCTTGTGCGAGAATGAAAGATAGAGCTCCTGCCAATTAGCATCGATGGAGCCCAATAAGGATATCCATTTCACACCTAACACGATCTCTATGGAGCCTATCTCGAAGGGGGGGAAATCCCGTCGGATTGATCCCCAGGGAGGAGGATGGCCATTTCAGGGCAAACATGTTCACAACACACGACCTCTGCTGAGTGGAGTGTTGAAGTTCGGACACTAAGAGATTGGAGATAAAATTATGAGTGGATCCACTATCTACCAATATAAGGACTGATTTGCCTTGGAATATGCCCTGAAAACACAAGGTGGTGGACAAATTTGACCGGGAATTTGATGAAATGAAATCTCCACCTTTCTATCTACGACGTTGAATTCGGGAAGGGTATAGTTGTCGTCGAGAACATCTTCACCATTTTCGTCATCAATAAATTCAAGTTGGGTGAAAGTATGGCATTGGTGGCCGGAGACGTACCTATCGCCACATCGGAAACACAAGCCGTGATAGAGACGGTGCTAGCGTTCGATAGATGTAAGTCTTTGGCCTGGGGTTGAGGTTTATGGAGGCAACCAAGTGATGGGATTTTGGTTGGGTAGATCAGGAATTCAGATTTTGGGAATTTGGGTTGTAGTTAAGGATGTTTGGTAATTGAGTATTAGGCCGTGTTTGGGGGTAACACATGTTGGGACGAGATGGACCATATTTGGCCTCAAACTTAAGTGCAAGAGAGGCAGCCTGATATACAGTTCTGAGTTTGTGTATATGAAATTTGGTGTGAATTTCTTCTTTGAGACCCAAAATAAAATCGCCCATGAGAGCATTATCATGCCAATCAAGAACCACAAGACAATTAGGGTCATCTTCACCCGCACGAGGAGTACATGTTGTAAAATCCTCAGTTTATCTACAGGGATCTCCGAGTTAAAGGTGATGGTGAAGATAACACCGCTGCAATTGAAGCCGTATGTAATCTATGGTGATCCTATTTATCCCACAAACATATGCCTAAAGCTACAAGAGGAGAACCCAAATTTAAATGCAATTAGTATTATATTCCTCTTCTCCCAATAGTCTTTCCCTACAACAGTTATGATCCACCAAGATGGAACAATTAGAATCAAAGGTATGAGAATAATGAAAAATACCAACAACAAAGGTAGTTTGACCCAATGGCATACCAAAAAGACAACCTAGAACAACAGATTTTGTCGACGAGACAACCAGACAGTCTAAGAAGATCGAGACACAAATTGGTCTGCTCACACAGGCTATAGCAAAGCTTGTAACAAGAGTTTCTAGACGTCTTTATTCAAACACATAGATAAAAAAAGGAAACATAAGTGTCGTGCTCAAAATAGCCGTTCTACAAAAATCCATGGTCGCAGAATCTATCTCCAACGAATTTCACAAGGGAACTAACAAGATCGTATACGCCATGCCCCACATTTTTTACATCATGGACCGCGCTAAGGCTTCAGAGTTGTTTCCCAAGATCTTCCAAATGAACTTGCACTCTGAAGGATCACCTAAGATCAGGTCACACCCCGCGTCATTAGTATCGTGCTCCATGAGCACCTCTAAGGTAAATAATACATAAACTAATGCTATGTTTTCGACGTGCCCTGCATGCATAAAGCAACGACCCATGATAAGCCCTTAGTTGAAAAAAGAAGAAATCGAGCCTTTGCCGCTGCCAGGCCCTACACCTTTAATACTGGGCCCTATGATAGATGTATCGCGGCATGTGCTCATTAATCTCGCACCTCACATCCATGATTTAGAGAACGCCACTTGAGAGAAGCTCAAAGTCAAGTCATATTGCTTCAAGGATGCATTATGCATATCAGATATATTACAGAATGGCGAATGATGAATTAGGCAAGAAGAGATTAGTAGAGATGAAGAAATACCCCCAAAAAACCTCCATATGTTGAGATGATGGAAACTGGAAGAGATAAGAGATCCATGACAGTGCAACATAAGGAGTAACTCCCGATCAAGTGTGATGATCCATGTACATACTTTACACCCATGCACTCTTGGTTTATAGTTCATGGATAAAGCCATGCTAGATCTAGGAGAATATATCAATCTCTTACCTTCAAATATGTACGATTCTCTAGGTCTACCACCATTACAAAGCACTAATATGCAAGTATACTTAGAGGATGGAACTTGTGTCCATACAAAAGGTATTGTTCGGGACGTGTTAGTAGCGGTGGAGAGACTCAAGTTTCCTACAAACTTTAATATCCTAGAAGTAGCCAACAATATTAATTCACCTATTATGTAAGGTAGGCTATTGATGAAAACTGCTGGCATGAACATTAATGTTAAGCATGGTATCTGACAGTGGAAACTAAGAAAGAACAAGTTGAGATTACATGTAACGACTTGAACTATGTCAGTAAAAAATCACTATAAGCGCTCACTACGTCTGTTCTGAATCCCTCACGGAAGATGTATACAGGTACAGTGAATTCCATTGGAATCCCTAAAAGAAGCAAGCCCATAGATCATCAAACTTCTAAGCATGCACGAAATTTTATTGATAGTGGTTGTATGCATATAGATATAGATTATCCAGGTATTGTACATCACTATTCACCTTTGCATGAGAACAATATGAATAACAAGAATAACATAGAGGACAAATTTATAGAAAATCTTGGAAATCACAAAAAAATTAAAGGTTGCGAAGAACCTAAAATAAAAATTGAACATCACAAGGTGTTTAGAATAATGAGAAAAAGCTCAACAAATAATGAGCTTGATGATAGTGATTTGGGTGGTGTTCCCATTCTATTTACAGAGAGACAAGATGTCGTCGGGTTGTAGTTGTGATGATGTGAAAATACCTTTCAAGAGAGAGAGAAAACCCTCTGATTTCACCGAGGATGGGGGAGAAGATGAGAGTTACTTTGAGAGACCAATCAATATGGTCCAAGAGAGTCTAAGGTCCAAACCTTGTCAGTCTTGGTTCATTGATTAGCTATATAAGTGCCCGGTTCCATTTAAGCACGGAGAGTTTAGATAGAGGAAGATACATGAGAAACGTCGAGCCACGACGTTAACCAAGGCGCTGCTCAGGAGGCAACCCAAGATAGTTAGATTAAGAGTAGTTTAGGAAACTCTTGCACACTTTTACCTCGTTTGTTTGTTTGTTTTATGTGCTAAGTTATAGGTACAAAGAAGGAGTTCAAGTCCCTACAACTCAAACCGTTGGCCCACAAGGGGAGGTATATTTCTTATCAAGCAAGCGAGGGAGAAAATAATTAGATTAGATTTAGAGTAGTTAGAATAGATAGAATTGATTTTTCCTCACAATTACCACACTACCCCTAACCCTATAAAAGCCAATCTCCTTAAAGTGGAACTTTTCCAGATCCATAAACCCTAATCTCCAAAATCTCCTAACTCATAATCCCAATTCTCATCTTAACGTCATTGCCGCGCCCTGTGCAATTACTGCACGCCCCACGTCGACACCCTAGACCACCTTCCTTCATCACCAACACATAGCATCGCCATTAGTCTTCAATCATCACCATTGACCCCAATTCACACTCATATCCCACCTTCTACCTTCCATCTTCCCAAATCAGTGATTCAATTAAGTTCTACAAGAGATCGAACTGAAGTTTGCGTTTCCGTAACTTTCTTGAGTTTGAGAATTAGAGTTGAGCATTTCCCATGAGGGAGAGACGAGAACGCCACTGCACCCTGCATCCACAGTCGTGCCGCATGCAATTCTTGCTGCCACCCGTGTTCGTAGCCTAGTGTTCTCCATCTCATCAACTGAAGCTGAGATGTGATCCACACCCTCTGTTGTCATGATCCACATTCCTAAACCTGGAAAAATTCTGAACCTAACTTGGTTCGTAGTAAGTACCCAATCTCTCTACCTATTAATTAATTTCTATTGTGCAGAATGATAACCGAAAGAGATAAGAAGTGGTCCACTAAGGAGAAAGATTCGATTAAGAGGTTGAAAGCCATCACATAGCTTGTGGTACCAGACAATGTTACAAGTTGGTTAGCTTTATCAGAGATGGGTTTCAAGGAGTTAGTTCAAGAGATATTGAATCATGGAGGTTTAGACGTGTTTTTTAGTATAAAATATTTCAACTTTACGTCCTTCACCATCCAGCTTGTTGCTTCTTTTGTCCCAAAGATTCAAGTCAATCTAGACATGGGCAAGGAAGTTACTTCTTGCATATTCAGTTATGAGATGACCGTGAAAGAGATGCCAATAGCTGAACTAAGAAAGAGCCTAGGGGTCACTAAGGATCCCACACCAGGATGTCTTCATTCCCAGTTTATCAGCCTCTTGTTTTTTGGAAGCCGGGCACACGCTATGAGTTCTGGGCGAGCAACGAGAACAACAACCGGATCACACATCCTCCACTTTGATTAGCGTGCAAAGTGCTCACCAAATATTTTTGGCCACTCTAATGTCAACCGGACACCACATAACGGTTAGTGTTACACTTGGTGCTTAACGCCACAGTGGAGTATTACTCCATGTTGGGTGTTTTTTTCTAGAGCTTACAACGAGTGCAAGACCTAGCAAAAGGCCAATTGATTCATCAGGGAACGTTTCTGACTTCCATTACCGACATCTGCATGATAACCCTGCAGATGAATGAGGATGAAGTCAAACCAGCTGCTTATAATTTGGATCGTTTGAAGAGAGATGGCTGCCTCACAGTTTGGAATGACAAAGTCATGTTTTGGCTCTCCTTTCACAGTGCCATCAGGTCCACCTTCCAAGAGCATTTTCAATTGGGCCGTCTGCAAGTGACTACTAAATCCAATATATAGCGCAGACTTTTCAGGCACAACTGTCAGATGATGCAGAGAGTACTGAACAAGAAGGTACAACTCCAAATTAACCTGTCCACACACTGGGAGGAGTCTTGTGAGTCAGTTATTGACTGATGACCGGCCATATATAGGGACGCGACCTGTTGACGAGCTAATTCAGGTATTGTTGACACGCCAGGCCAGACTTGTGGAGATGATGAAACGGCTACACCGAGAGACACTAGGAAATGGATGAGCTTCACAAACAACAAATGGCGTTATAATCCATCCATTTCCCGGCTCAGTAAGCCTTGCTATTTTATTTCCCTTATTATATAGTTCCTCTTTTGTTGTATTGAGGACTGAGCTTTATCTAAGTATCTGAGGAATTTAGGAAGTTTCTCATTATCTATTAAGCTTTATTATTATTGCGTCATCTTGATGTATTACATAATATTTGATGTGGGTAGTTGTAGTTGTTTTCGAGGATTATTTTTGAAAAAAAGAAAAGAAAAAATAAATAATAAAAGAAAAAAGTAAAGAAAAAGAAGAAAAATGCTAAGAAATAAGAAAAGCCATAATAAGATGTAGGGAGGTACAAATAGAAACATTTTTTCGGTTTAACCATCACTTCCAGAATTTTTTCGTTTTCTATTTCCATACCTAACATCTTCACCTCCATTGGATAACAACATCTCTAGCGCCGACAACCTCCCACTATCCTTCGTTTCCATGTTGCCGTATTTTAGGTTACTCAACCTTTATCTTGGTGTCACACCATCATTCCTATATTATCACGGCTTGAGAAGAGTGAAGAATTTCATGTTGAGCATGTTCAATGTGTTCCCTGAGTATCGAGGCAGATTTTTCTACTAAAGCTTTGCCGCGCCCCGCGCCTTTAATGTCGCGCCCCGCGCTCACTTTCCAGGTGTCCCAGTTGACGTTGTGAAGTTTTCTTCGACTCTTGGTTTCTTTCCACTTCTCAACCTTTTGTCTTGATGTTTGTTTCTATTCCGTTTTCCTTTCTTTTGTATTTTATATCCACATTGAGTACAATGTAAAAGTTAAGTATGGGGGAAGAGATAGTTCATGATTGTATATTTTCACTAGATTTTTAGTAGTTTTGTTGAATCCATTTTTGAAATTAATAAATAGTTTATTTTATTATAGTTCTGTCTATTGAGTATGTAAATATTGTATTTGTTTTGAAAAATTAAATAATGAAAAAGTCACAAAATGAAAAGGGCAAACAAAATCCTAGAATATTTTTGAAAATCCTTTGGGATGATTCATGCAATAAGCAGGTAACCTGGACCGGTATAGACTAGTGCAAGAGGAGGTTATACGAGATGTGAGATTATGTGATCCAATTATTAAAAGAAGAGGAATGACTAAGCAAAATCCTAAAAAGGCACCTAGGTATAATGAGAGAATGAAAAAAGTGATCTACAAGTTTCCCATTCTATCATAGGTGACATAAGAAAAGGTGTTATAAGGAGAGTTCAAGATTAGCTACTTATAAGCTACAAAGAGGGATTTACTTTGGTCTTATTGTCTATTCACATCTATCTTATTTTTGATTTGCTTAGAGGAATGTGATAACTAATTATTGAGGATTGTGAAGTCATTTTCGTTCATACTGAGAGTTGATTTTTTGCTTAGTCGGGCGAGTAAAAGTCGAAGTATTTGAGGATTTGATATGAGCCAATCATGATGGTTTAATTTACAAGATTTAGCACACATTCAGAGAAGTTATGAGCTACATTAACTATGTTGTGATTACCCGAGCAAGAAAAGAGAAGATCAAGTATTCAAGGGTTTTTCCAACTTTCGGAGAAATTTAGAGAGAAGTTATCGAACAATCTACAGAGTGTAAGAGTTCCACACATACTATGTAGAAGTGTAGCTATCAGAAGAGAAGGATCGATAGAACGTAGGCCGCTCCTTTATTATCGCGTTCCCTTGGTCCAGTGCAGTTTCACCTTTATTCCCACATGATGGGTCATGCTGTTGCAAAAGATAAGAGAATCTCACGGCTTCCAACCGCCATGGTCCGCGCCATATCCACCGCGCCCCGCGCCGTAACCAGAAGAAGGAATCTCCGATTCACCTAGGAACATAGACTTTATTTATAATATTTTAGTAGTTATTAGTTAGATTTGATTTCATTGGATGTTTGGTTTATTATTTTTAGTTACTTGGTAGAATTAGGTTAAGCTGGTCTCCTATATAGGAGCCTTTCTCCCTACCAGCCAAGGTTATTTGTTAATTTTAGGCCACATTCATTACTTTTCCAGAGCATAGTTAGCATAAGCAGCTAAGCACCAAAGATTTCTTTTTTCTTTGCTATTGAACTTCATATTGAAGTTTCAGTTTAGTAAGTAGTTTTGTATTTGTATTGATTCCATATTGTGTTGATCGTTTATGCTTTGTATTCTTGACTAGATTGACAACCTAGGAGATTTAGGACTACTTAAAAATACTATTATTAAAGAAAACCCTTTAACATGTATTTAGAATAATTGCGGATAATAAGTAAAGTACGGTGATAGGAGCTTATTATATGGTGTTAACTAGCAACTATTAGCTTAGGATTAGTGGTATTTAGGTGCTTATTGAGTGGTATTCCCGGAATCCGGTATGATGTTCATTTATGGATTTGCGGGATGCTCATAAGCGGTATTTTGTGGTCCTATTACGGATATCCTGTTTGTACTCACTTTTAGTGCATTTGGGACGGAGCTAGAGAGAAGGATACCACACCTACACCCATGGAGAAGCCTAGAGGCGAAGCCGAGCTGCCTCGAAGCTTATAGAAGACTGAAGACCAGTTCGAGAGAAGGCCTCACGACCGAGAGGAGGTATCACGACCGAGAACAAGCTGCAGAGAAGATGTCTCGACCGAGACCCAGAAGTCGTGATCGAGACTCAGCCTTAGTAGACATGTCTCGACTGAGACCCTAAAGTCGCGATCGAGACTCACGCCTACTCTGAGAACTGGGGCAAAGTCGCGATCGAGACCCAAAAGTCTCGATCGAGACCGCGGATACGGACCGGCCCAATTGAAGATAAAAGTCCGAGATTTGATCTGTTTTTCCCTTTTTTATTATTTCTTTTTAGTTATTTTATTTCCCTTTCACTAGATACTATATAAACCTTTAGTTATTAGGTTAGATTGGGACTTTTGTTCAATTTCATAACTCATCCTTAGAAATTCAGCATCCAAGAATAAAGTTTCCACCTTTGTGCCACTTTCACCTTTATCCCTGGTTAGTTTCATCCATAATTATGTATTGCTTTCAATTGGCTATGTCTGGCTAAGATCCTACTAGTTCACTCTTAGGTTGAGGCCATTATTCTATGAAAAGTTTGTGAGAATTCTTATGTTTATGTTCTAATAATAATTTTAGCATTGTTTTATGATCTCTTGTGCTTTATTGTCTATTGATTGATCTTGATTTTATCTAGGTTACAAAATAGGTTGATTATTATTCATTCATATTGCTAGGCTTGATAATTCGATTTGAAAAGTCTTTTCTTTTAGGTAGCAATCAGAATTAGCATAGACTATTTGCGAGTGCTTCTTTTGTAGAGATTATAAACCTATGTCGAGTATCGGTTATTTGCCAATGGTATTGCATAGGCCTACTTATCTTTGATCTTTATGCTGTTGCGCTTTTGAACCTTAGGATTTCTTTGGTTATTGCTTACAACAAGGGTTTATTTGGACTAGTTGCTATTTACGAACAAAGAGTAGAACAACTGGATTAGATAATTAAGAATATAGGATTAAGAGAATTCAATGATCAACTTTCCATAAGAATATTTCGCTGATGCTAAAAGAGTGAGCTTTCCATCATAATAGTTTACAAATCCAACATTTACCGTTTTAATATTGCTAGTTAGATTACATCATTCAAAACCCCCCTTAGTTACTACTAGGTAACACAAAAGAAATAGACGATCATATAGGCTCTCTTGGGATTCGACTCTGACTTACCACTTTACTAGTGGATTGTTTAGTTGGATTATCTTTGTTAGGAACAGCGACCGTTTTACGCCTGTCAAATTTTTGCGCCGTTGCCGGGGAGCCAACTGTTATAGTTTGTTTCTTTTTGTGTTACTTTGGTGTGGACCTATATTATGGTCCACACCCGCGCTACTAATTCAGATTTGCATGATTTCATTCTAGAGATAAAGCGGACGCACCTACGCAATCTGCGACAATTCCTGCAGAATCTAGTGATTGAATCAATGGCAACCAGAACGTTGCAAGAGCTTACATACCCAGATCTGATGCAACAACATCTAGGAGCGACGTTGCCTGCCCGGAATGTCGGCGTCACCTTTGAATTAAAGACCGGTTTCATCAACCTGCTGCCGAAGTTCCATGGCTTTATTGGGGAGGACCCGATTATGCATCTAAGTGAGTTCCACGACATCTGCAGCTGCAGTAGGCCGAACAACGTCACCGACGAGCAGATCAAGATGAGAGCCTTTGGTCTAACATTAAAGGACAGCGCGCGTCAATGGTATTACTTGCTGCCACCCGGAAGTATCGACACTTGGGAGAAACTACACAAAGCCTTCATCAGTAAGTATTTCCCGTCCAAGAAGGCCGTGGCACTGAAAAGGGCGATTGCTATGGTGGAGCAACACGACGAAGAAACGTTGTACGACTATGTGGAAAGGTTCGCAAGACTGTGTGCGAGCTGCCCATTTCATGGGCTTGAGGAGAAAGACTTGGTGACCCACCTCTATAATGGGTTACTAGACAATGAAAGAAGGTTAGTTGATGCTGCGTGTAATGGGAGTGTGCTGAATTTAACTCCCGCCAAAGCCAGAGCACGACTTAATGAGATTGCTGAGGGAACGAGAAGCTTCGGGAGAACGTATAAAAGGAAAGGAGTTAATGTTGTGAGCTCCGAAGAACCTGGATGGAGGAGTGAGATAGCTGAATTGAAAAGTATGATCAAGAACCTCGCCATCGGAAATCCAAAACCTGCGAGATTATGCGGTATTTGTGCAGACGAGAGCCATCCTACCGGTAGGTGCCCGGAATTCCAGGATCAGACTATTACTGAAGTACATGTTGTAGGAGGTTTTGGACCTTCTAGACCTCGGTATAAGAACACCAACGACAATAATTACAACCAGCAGAGCAATGATAGTCCTAGCATTAGGAGAAACGAGCCAATTGGTGGACAAAATCAAGGCTGCTACCAAAATCAATACCAAAACAACCCATACCGTGCTCCATATCCACCGAACTCCGAAGGACAATTAGCGAGGGAGATGCTGGAAACACTAACAACACACTTCACCGCCCATGTTCAAACAACCGAGTCCAGCATACGCAGTCTAGAGAAACAGGCCGCACAAATAGCGGAGGCGGTGAACAACTTGCAACAACAGAATTCGGGAAAGCTACCATCGCAGACTGTCGCAGCTCCGAGGGAAAACCTAAGTGTCATCATGATACGAGGTGGACAGTCACTCGATGAAAAGGTAGAGGAGGAGATGCTGGAAACGGTTCCTGAGCTGATTTCTCGACCGAGATAGGAAAGTTGCGACTAACACTTGGCCCCAGTAGAGTTGTCGCGATCGCGACATGTATGTCTCGACCGAGATGACGATACCCAAGTTTCCAAAAATTTGATCGACAAGAGTCTCGACCGTGACACAACATCTCGACCGCGACTTAGCTCCAGTTCGTCCAGTCTCGACCGCGACCATACACCTCGACCGCTACTAAATGATGATGTCCGTGACTACAAGGAGATTTTCAAAAATGCTCAACAAGTGTAAAGTGAATATCCCTCTGCTTGAACTCGTCAAGAATGTCCCTCGCTACGCTAAACATTTGAAAGAACTCTGCACTAATAAAAGAAGTGAGAAGCTACAAGGAAGGCAGAAATTCCAAGTCAGGGAAAGAGTTTCGGCGGCCATTCAACGAAAGATAGCTGCCAAGCGCGCAAACCCAGGGATGGTGATTATCCCATGCACTATGGGGAAAAAATCGATAAATCCATGCTAGATCTAGGAGCATCAATTAATGTTTTACCTTACTCGTTGTATAAATCGTTAGAATTAGGATCTATGAGTAGGACAAGGATCGTGCTTCAGTTAGCTGACGGATCTACGATTTACCCGAAAGGGTTGGTCGAAGATGTGTTGGTTATGGTCGAGGACCTTATATTCCCTGCAGATTTTAATGTACTAGATGATGTTCATGATACGCAGGTTGTACCTGTCCTACTAGGTATACCCTTTATGAGGACATCTAAAGCAAAACTAGACCTAGATACTCGGGCGCTTACGCTCGAGTTGGACGGGGATTTTGTCAATTTTAATATATATGAGACTACGACAAAATCCCTGGATGATGGCTCGGTATTCTGTATTACGGATGTTATCGAACCTTCCAAACTAGGCTTGCATGTTGTTTTGGGCAGTAGCCCCACATCACTAACCACACAGGGAAGGAAACCTGCTAAAGCTGTTGTGCAGGGTACAAAGAAGGCGAAAACAAAGCCCAAGGGTAAGTCTAAGTGTGGGGAGAGTAAGGAGAAAAAGAAGCCCAAGAAAATATGGGTAGTTAATGAGGAAAATGGTCTAAGGTTCAAACCTTTCCATCCGTGGTTCAAAAAGATGCTGTTAGATGATGCGATCCGGAAGGGATCGAGTGGACATGGTTGAATTACGTAGAGCATTACGTCGTGCCGCGACGTTAACTAAGGCGCTGATCGGAGGTAACCCGAGGGATTTTTACTAACGTTAATCCCATTAGTTTGTTTTGTTTTTATTGTTTTTAGGAATACCCGCGTAGCTAGCAGGTAGGAAGCCATTGGAGGAGTAAAACCGACACAACCACCCGAAACTGCCCATGTCGCACTCGCGACCAATGCATCACGATCGAGATATTGCCTCAGTAGATATTTTGCGATCTCGACCCCTGCATCTCGACCGCGACACGGCACCTACCTTCATTCAAATCGGACGACGACGACAATGGTAGATCGGGGTGTTTTCTTCCTTTTCCCTTTTTAGGTGTCCTCTTTTGTTGCATTGAGGACAATGCGCGATTCAAGTGTGGGGAGAGGAGTTGACTTGTTTAGGTGGTTTTCGCTAGTGTTTTGCTATTCTGCTGTTGTACCTGATATTTCTTGAACTCTTGCATTATTTTTTTATAAAAAAAAATCAGATAAACCCTGGAGAGTAAAAAGAGATTAGATCAAAAAGGGGGGCTCCAACGAAATAAAAATAAAAATAATAATAATAAATAAAAAAAGAATAAAAACCAGGCAAGTAAGAATTGAATAAAAAGGAAAAAGTTGGTGCCTGAAAATAAGAAAATAGAAAATAAAAGAAAAAGTCCTACCACTTAGAATTTTGGTGAAAACCCGAAAGAGCGCCGAAATTACATTATTTTGTGATTGATTATATTAATTGCATATCTATTGGTGTCAGAGACATAAGAAGGGAGTTGAAGGATATCTCGGGTTTCTAGGATTCACCAAGGAGAGATAAGGAGTTAGTTTTGGCCTTTTACCACTTTATTTATGAGCTTATTGTTATCCACACCTTGCATGCTTACCATTCCACTAGTTCATTAGTTTTGCTACATATTATTGACGGTTGTGTTAGATTCTAGGATTAGATTTTTATTTCTTGGAGTATAATGAATATTGTTGTGGTTGTACTATGCAGATTTTTGAATTAGGATTGGTGGTTGTGATGTGTGGATTTATTACATTATCTAATGGTTTAGGACATTACTCGAAGAGGAGGAATAAGAAGTGTATAAGCGAGTAGGAGACTTGATTCTATCTTTATTATGTTATATTTATGTACCCTTACCCTTAGAGGAGATTAGGAATTCCACATGTGCTTACACGCACACCACTTGGTTCGATTTTACTATTGTATTGGAGTGGTGACATATGAAGTGGAGAAATAAGGAGAGTTTTGGGTAGGACATCTCGGAGATATAAGAAGATAGATCGGAGTTAGGTTAGTGCTCGATACACTTGGAGTTTGAAGTATAGTCGCTAGCAAACTTTCTCTACACTTACTGTAGACCTTTGTGCTTTTTAGGAGGAGTGAGCTTTATTTTGCTTAGTCGAGGACGAGCAAGGTTTAAGTGTGGGGTGGTTTGATAGGAGCTTATTATATGGTGTTAACTAGCGACTATTAGCTTAGGATTAGTGGTGTTTAGGTGCTTATTGAGTGGTATTCCCGGAATCCGGTATGATATTCATTTATGGATTTGCGGGATGCTCATAAGTAGTATTTTGTGGTCGTATTACGGAGATCCTGTTTGTACTCACTTTTAGTGCATTTGGGACACGGCTAGAGAGAAGGATACCACACCTACACCCATGGAGAAGCCTAGAGGCGAAGCCGAGCTGCCTCGAAGCTTATAGAAGACCGAAGACTAGTTCAAGGGAAGGCCTCATGACCGAGAGGAGGTGTCACGACCGAGAACAAGCTGCAGAGAAGATGTCTCGACCGAGACCCAGAAGTCGCGATCGAGACTCAGCCTCAGTAGACATGTCTCGACCGAGACCCTAAAGTCGCGATCGAGACTCATGCCTACTCTGAGAACTGGGGCAAAATCGCGATCGAGACCCAAAAGTCTCGATCGAGACCGCGGATACGGACCGGCCCAATTGAAGATAAAAGTCCGAGATTTGATTGGTTTTTCCCTATTTTATTATTTCTTTTTAGCTATTTTAGTCCCTTTCACTAGATACTATATAAACCTTTAGTTTTTAGGTTAGATTGGAGTTTTGTTCAATTTCACAACTCATCCTTAGAAATTTAGCAACCAAGAAGAAAGCTTCCACCTTTGTGCCACTTTCACCTTCATCCCTGGTTAGTTTCATCCATAATTATGTATTGCTTTCAATTGGCTATGTCTGGCTAAGATCCTACTAGTTCACTCTTAGGTTGAGGCCATTATTCTAGGAAAAGTTTGTGAGAATTCTTATGTTTATGTTCAAATAATAATTTCAGCATTGTTTTATGATCTCTTGTGTTTTATTGTCTATTGATTGATCTTAATTTTATCTAGGTTGCAAACTAGGTTGATTATTATTCATTCATATTGCTAGGCTTGATAATTCGATTTCAAAAGTCTTGTCTTTTAGGTAGTAATCAAAATTAGCATAGACTATTTGCGAGTGCTTTTTTTGTAGAGATTATAAACCTATGTCGACTATCGGTGATTTGCCAATGGTATTGCATAGGCCTACTTATCTTTGATCTTTATGCTGTTGCGGTTTTGAACCTTAGGATTTCTTTGGTTATTGCTTACAACAAGGGTTTGTAGGACTATTTGGACTAGTTGCTATTTACGAACAAAGAGTAGGACAACTGGATTAGATAATTAAGAATATAGGATTAAGAGAATTCAATGATCAACTTTCCATAAGAATAATGCGCTGATGCTAAAAGAGTGAGCTCTCCATCATAATAGTTTACAAATCCAACATTTACCGTTTTAATATTGCTAGTTGGATTACAACATTCAAAACCCCCTAGTTACTACTAGGTAACACAAAAGAAATAGACTATCGTTGTGGCTCTCTTGGAATTCGACTCCGACTTACCGCTTTACTAGTGGATTGTTTAGTTGGATTATCTTTGATAGGAACAACGTCCGTTTTACGCCTGTCATAAGGAACTTTCACATAGTTTAGATTTGTAGGCATACGACTGGCTCGTCTCAATCATTCAGATTAGTATACATACGAGTGGCTCATCTTTGTTGTGCCTATTCTTTGTATTAAATATGTTCTGCACGGTTCTAGTTAGCGAATGTAGAATGTGAACATGTCCTTAGAATATGGTAACATAGGAATTAATAGGAATAGGTGACAAGAAACACGATGATCGAAACCGGAATGGATATATAGATGGACTAGTTAAAGTGGAACAATAACCCATCAATATTCACAAAACAATCAAACAATCCAAATTAAGTTCTTTTAAACTAAATCTAAATATTGTTACATTTTCTCTGTAGAATCGACCCTTTCTTGTCACTTAATCTTGTTTTTGTAGTTAGGACTTATAAATATTTACTTTGATAACGTGTGTGTGCCACAACACGCATACATGGTTGGCCAAAACCCAATGTGTCATTCACGCCACTTATGCGTGATTCTTTTTGAGAAAATATAATGGTGGGCCATACCCTTGATTAAAAATAGCCATTTTTAATCTTCATTGATTTTAATATCAAGAAAAGCCACGTATTGACTTTATTTGAGTTTTTTGAAATATCAAATATAGGTTTTGTAACATCTCTCCTTAATATTATGGTAATTGTCACTTAAATATTGGATTTGTTACAAGTTAGATTTAATTATTTAGTTTAATGAGATTATCTATATAATTATATTGTTGGGCACAAGTATTGGATTTTAATGAAAATCATCCAAATTAGATATTTATTTATCCAAAATAAATAAGATTTATTCTATAAAATATTTGATATTTTATTTGATAAATAAATATTTAGTGATGCATTTATTTGGTGGTTTCGTGAATTGATTTTGAGTGGCGGTTTCATGAATTGATTATGATCAATTCAACGAGGTATTAATGTTGCGGTTTCGTGAACTGAATTTGATCAATTCAACGAGGTATTTATGTAGCAGTTTTATGAATTGATTTTGATCAATTCAACGAGGCATTCATATAACAGTTACGCTAATTGATTTGATCAACTTAGTGAGACATTCATATAACATCATGTAAATTGATTTAATTTGATAAATAAATATTTAATTATGTTATAAGATGTGTATATATCTTATTTGGTTAATTTCAAATTAACATAATTAAATGATATCAAAAGAATATTTGATTGTTTTTGGAAACTTA
>NW_027370254.1:0-37113 GCF_046119375.1 Phyllobates terribilis
TTGCTTTTTCCTGTTAATCCTAGCATGATAAAGAAGATTCAAAGAGAGTGAGATGCCAGCTCCTTTCATTCAGTCAGTAGCTTCAAACATTTCTGGTATATGAAAAACATGTTTTTCAATGGCAAAAATCAATGAATATTGTAAATGCACAAACAGTAATATCTCCACATTGCAAGGTGCAATTCTGAAATTTTTTGCTTTTTCCTGCTAATCCTAGCATGATAAAGAAGATTCAAAGAGAGTGAGATGCCAGCTCCTTTCATTCAGTCAGTAGCTTCAAACATTTCTGGTATATGAAAAACATGTTTTTCAATGGCAAAAATCAATGAATATTGTAAATGCACAAACAGTAATATCTCCACATTGCACGGTGCAATTCTGAAATTTTTAGCTTTTTCCTGTTAATCCTAGCATGATAAAGAAGATTCAAAGAGAGTGAGATGCCAGCTCCTTTCATTCAGTCAGTAGCTTCAAACATTTCTGGTATATGAAAAACATGTTTTTCAATGGCAAAAATCAATGAATATTGTAAATGCACAAACAGTAATATCTCCACATTGCAAGGTGCAATTCTGAAATTTTTTGCTTTTTCCTGCTAATCCTAGCATGATAAAGAAGATTCAAAGAGAGTGAGATGCCAGCTCCTTTCATTCAGTCAGTAGCTTCAAACATTTCTGGTATATGAAAAACATGTTTTTCAATGGCAAAAATCAATGAATATTGTAAATGCACAAACAGTAATATCTCCACATTGCACGGTGCAATTCTGAAATTTTTAGCTTTTTCCTGTTAATCCTAGCATGATAAAGAAGATTCAAAGAGAGTGAGATGCCAGCTCCTTTCATTCAGTCAGTAGCTTCAAACATTTCTGGTATATGAAAAACATGTTTTTCAATGGCAAAAATCAATGAATATTGTAAATGCACAAACAGTAATATCTCCACATTGCAAGGTGCAATTCTGAAATTTTTTGCTTTTTCCTGTTAATCCTAGCATGATAAAGAAGATTCAAAGAGAGTGAGATGCCAGCTCCTTTCATTCAGTCAGTAGCTTCAAACATTTCTGGTATATGAAAAACATGTTTTTCAATGGCAAAAATCAATGAATATTGTAAATGCACAAACAGTAATATCTCCACATTGCAAGGTGCAATTCTGAAATTTTTTGCTTTTTCCTGCTAATCCTAGCATGATGAAGAAGATTCAAAGAGAGTGAGATGCCAGCTCCTTTCATTCAGTCAGTAGCTTCAAACATTTCTGGTATATGAAAAACATGTTTTTCAATGGCAAAAATCAATGAATATTGTAAATGCACAAACAGTAATATCTCCACATTGCACGGTGCAATTCTGAAATTTTTAGCTTTTTCCTGTTAATCCTAGCATGATAAAGAAGATTCAAAGAGAGTGAGATGCCAGCTCCTTTCATTCAGTCAGTAGCTTCAAACATTTCTGGTATATGAAAAACATGTTTTTCAATGGCAAAAATCAATGAATATTGTAAATGCACAAACAGTAATATCTCCACATTGCAAGGTGCAATTCTGAAATTTTTTGCTTTTTCCTGCTAATCCTAGCATGATAAAGAAGATTCAAAGAGAGTGAGATGCCAGCTCCTTTCATTCAGTCAGTAGCTTCAAACATTTCTGGTATATGAAAAACATGTTTTTCAATGGCAAAAATCAATGAATATTGTAAATGCACAAACAGTAATATCTCCACATTGCAAGGTGCAATTCTGAAATTTTTTGCTTTTTCCTGTTAATCCTAGCATGATAAAGAAGATTCAAAGAGAGTGAGATGCCAGCTCCTTTCATTCAGTCAGTAGCTTCAAACATTTCTGGTATATGAAAAACATGTTTTTCAATGGCAAAAATCAATGAATATTGTAAATGCACAAACAGTAATATCTCCACATTGCACGGTGCAATTCTGAAATTTTTAGCTTTTTCCTGTTAATCCTAGCATGATAAAGAAGATTCAAAGAGAGTGAGATGCCAGCTCCTTTCATTCAGTCAGTAGCTTCAAACATTTCTGGTATATGAAAAACATGTTTTTCAATGGCAAAAATCAATGAATATTGTAAATGCACAAACAGTAATATCTCCACATTGCAAGGTGCAATTCTGAAATTTTTTGCTTTTTCCTGTTAATCCTAGCATGATAAAGAAGATTCAAAGAGAGTGAGATGCCAGCTCCTTTCATTCAGTCAGTAGCTTCAAACATTTCTGGTATATGAAAAACATGTTTTTCAATGGCAAAAATCAATGAATATTGTAAATGCACAAACAGTAATATCTCCACATTGCAAGGTGCAATTCTGAAATTTTTTGCTTTTTCCTGCTAATCCTAGCATGATAAAGAAGATTCAAAGAGAGTGAGATGCCAGCTCCTTTCATTCAGTCTGTAGCTTCAAACATTTCTGGTATATGAAAAACATGTTTTTCAATGGCAAAAATCAATGAATATTGTAAATGCACAAACAGTAATATCTCCACATTGCACGGTGCAATTCTGAAATTTTTAGCTTTTTCCTGTTAATCCTAGCATGATAAAGAAGATTCAAAGAGAGTGAGATGCCAGCTCCTTTCATTCAGTCAGTAGCTTCAAACATTTCTGGTATATGAAAAACATGTTTTTCAATGGCAAAAATCAATGAATATTGTAAATGCACAAACAGTAATATCTCCACATTGCAAGGTGCAATTCTGAAATTTTTTGCTTTTTCCTGCTAATCCTAGCATGATAAAGAAGATTCAAAGAGAGTGAGATGCCAGCTCCTTTCATTCAGTCAGTAGCTTCAAACATTTCTGGTATATGAAAAACATGTTTTTCAATGGCAAAAATCAATGAATATTGTAAATGCACAAACAGTAATATCTCCACATTGCACGGTGCAATTCTGAAATTTTTAGCTTTTTCCTGTTAATCCTAGCATGATAAAGAAGATTCAAAGAGAGTGAGATGCCAGCTCCTTTCATTCAGTCAGTAGCTTCAAACATTTCTGGTATATGAAAAACATGTTTTTCAATGGCAAAAATCAATGAATATTGTAAATGCACAAACAGTAATATCTCCACATTGCAAGGTGCAATTCTGAAATTTTTTGCTTTTTCCTGCTAATCCTAGCATGATAAAGAAGATTCAAAGAGAGTGAGATGCCAGCTCCTTTCATTCAGTCAGTAGCTTCAAACATTTCTGGTATATGAAAAACATGTTTTTCAATGGCAAAAATCAATGAATATTGTAAATGCACAAACAGTAATATCTCCACATTGCAAGGTGCAATTCTGAAATTTTTTGCTTTTTCCTGTTAATCCTAGCATGATAAAGAAGATTCAAAGAGAGTGAGATGCCAGCTCCTTTCATTCAGTCAGTAGCTTCAAACATTTCTGGTATATGAAAAACATGTTTTTCAATGGCAAAAATCAATGAATATTGTAAATGCACAAACAGTAATATCTCCACATTGCAAGGTGCAATTCTGAAATTTTTTGCTTTTTCCTGCTAATCCTAGCATGATAAAGAAGATTCAAAGAGAGTGAGATGCCAGCTCCTTTCATTCAGTCAGTAGCTTCAAACATTTCTGGTATATGAAAAACATGTTTTTCAATGGCAAAAATCAATGAATATTGTAAATGCACAAACAGTAATATCTCCACATTGCACGGTGCAATTCTGAAATTTTTAGCTTTTTCCTGTTAATCCTAGCATGATAAAGAAGATTCAAAGAGAGTGAGATGCCAGCTCCTTTCATTCAGTCAGTAGCTTCAAACATTTCTGGTATATGAAAAACATGTTTTTCAATGGCAAAAATCAATGAATATTGTAAATGCACAAACAGTAATATCTCCACATTGCAAGGTGCAATTCTGAAATTTTTTGCTTTTTCCTGCTAATCCTAGCATGATAAAGAAGATTCAAAGAGAGTGAGATGCCAGCTCCTTTCATTCAGTCAGTAGCTTCAAACATTTCTGGTATATGAAAAACATGTTTTTCAATGGCAAAAATCAATGAATATTGTAAATGCACAAACAGTAATATCTCAACATTGCACGGTGCAATTCTGAAATTTTTAGCTTTTTCCTGTTAATCCTAGCATGATAAAGAAGATTCAAAGAGAGTGAGATGCCAGCTCCTTTCATTCAGTCAGTAGCTTCAAACATTTCTGGTATATGAAAAACATGTTTTTCAATGGCAAAAATCAATGAATATTGTAAATGCACAAACAGTAATATCTCCACATTGCAAGGTGCAATTCTGAAATTTTTTGCTTTTTCCTGTTAATCCTAGCATGATAAAGAAGATTCAAAGAGAGTGAGATGCCAGCTCCTTTCATTCAGTCAGTAGCTTCAAACATTTCTGGTATATGAAAAACATGTTTTTCAATGGCAAAAATCAATGAATATTGTAAATGCACAAACAGTAATATCTCCACATTGCAAGGTGCAATTCTGAAATTTTTGCTTTTTCCTGCTAATCCTAGCATGATAAAGAAGATTCAAAGAGAGTGAGATGCCAGCTCCTTTCATTCAGTCAGTAGCTTCAAACATTTCTGGTATATGAAAAACATGTTTTTCAATGGCAAAAATCAATGAATATTGTAAATGCACAAACAGTAATATCTCCACATTGCACGGTGCAATTCTGAAATTTTTAGCTTTTTCCTGTTAATCCTAGCATGATAAAGAAGATTCAAAGAGAGTGAGATGCCAGCTCCTTTCATTCAGTCAGTAGCTTCAAACATTTCTGGTATATGAAAAACATGTTTTTCAATGGCAAAAATCAATGAATATTGTAAATGCACAAACAGTAATATCTCCACATTGCAAGGTGCAATTCTGAAATTTTTTGCTTTTTCCTGCTAATCCTAGCATGATAAAGAAGATTCAAAGAGAGTGAGATGCCAGCTCCTTTCATTCAGTCAGTAGCTTCAAACATTTCTGGTATATGAAAAACATGTTTTTCAATGGCAAAAATCAATGAATATTGTAAATGCACAAACAGTAATATCTCCACATTGCACGGTGCAATTCTGAAATTTTTAGCTTTTTCCTGTTAATCCTAGCATGATAAAGAAGATTCAAAGAGAGTGAGATGCCAGCTCCTTTCATTCAGTCAGTAGCTTCAAACATTTCTGGTATATGAAAAACATGTTTTTCAATGGCAAAAATCAATGAATATTGTAAATGCACAAACAGTAATATCTCCACATTGCAAGGTGCAATTCTGAAATTCTTTGCTTTTTCCTGTTAATCCTAGCATGATAAAGAAGATTCAAAGAGAGTGAGATGCCAGCTCCTTTCATTCAGTCAGTAGCTTCAAACATTTCTGGTATATGAAAAACATGTTTTTCAATGGCAAAAATCAATGAATATTGTAAATGCACAAACAGTAATATCTCCACATTGCAAGGTGCAATTCTGAAATTTTTTGCTTTTTCCTGCTAATCCTAGCATGATAAAGAAGATTCAAAGAGAGTGAGATGCCAGCTCCTTTCATTCAGTCAGTAGCTTCAAACATTTCTGGTATATGAAAAACATGTTTTTCAATGGCAAAAATCAATGAATATTGTAAATGCACAAACAGTAATATCTCCACATTGCACGGTGCAATTCTGAAATTTTTAGCTTTTTCCTGTTAATCCTAGCATGATAAAGAAGATTCAAAGAGAGTGAGATGCCAGCTCCTTTCATTCAGTCAGTAGCTTCAAACATTTCTGGTATATGAAAAACATGTTTTTCAATGGCAAAAATCAATGAATATTGTAAATGCACAA
The DNA here is from genome assembly GCF_046119375.1 of Phyllobates terribilis. NCBI lineage: Eukaryota > Metazoa > Chordata > Amphibia > Anura > Dendrobatidae > Phyllobates > Phyllobates terribilis. The sequence continues at coordinate 5,778 of NW_027370254.1, forward strand.
ACAGTAATATCTCCACATTGCAAGGTGCAATTCTGAAATTTTTTGCTTTTTCCTGTTAATCCTAGCATGATAAAGAAGATTCAAAGAGAGTGAGATGCCAGCTCCTTTCATTCAGTCAGTAGCTTCAAACATTTCTGGTATATGAAAAACATGTTTTTCAATGGCAAAAATCAATGAATATTGTAAATGCACAAACAGTAATATCTCCACATTGCAAGGTGCAATTCTGAAATTTTTTGCTTTTTCCTGCTAATCCTAGCATGATAAAGAAGATTCAAAGAGAGTGAGATGCCAGCTCCTTTCATTCAGTCAGTAGCTTCAAACATTTCTGGTATATGAAAAACATGTTTTTCAATGGCAAAAATCAATGAATATTGTAAATGCACAAACAGTAATATCTCCACATTGCACGGTGCAATTCTGAAATTTTTAGCTTTTTCCTGTTAATCCTAGCATGATAAAGAAGATTCAAAGAGAGTGAGATGCCAGCTCCTTTCATTCAGTCAGTAGCTTCAAACATTTCTGGTATATGAAAAACATGTTTTTCAATGGCAAAAATCAATGAATATTGTAAATGCACAAACAGTAATATCTCCACATTGCAAGGTGCAATTCTGAAATTTTTTGCTTTTTCCTGCTAATCCTAGCATGATAAAGAAGATTCAAAGAGAGTGAGATGCCAGCTCCTTTCATTCAGTCAGTAGCTTCAAACATTTCTGGTATATGAAAAACATGTTTTTCAATGGCAAAAATCAATGAATATTGTAAATGCACAAACAGTAATATCTCCACATTGCACGGTGCAATTCTGAAATTTTTAGCTTTTTCCTGTTAATCCTAGCATGATAAAGAAGATTCAAAGAGAGTGAGATGCCAGCTCCTTTCATTCAGTCAGTAGCTTCAAACATTTCTGGTATATGAAAAACATGTTTTTCAATGGCAAAAATCAATGAATATTGTAAATGCACAAACAGTAATATCTCCACATTGCAAGGTGCAATTCTGAAATTTTTGCTTTTTCCTGCTAATCCTAGCATGATAAAGAAGATTCAAAGAGAGTGAGATGCCAGCTCCTTTCATTCAGTCAGTAGCTTCAAACATTTCTGGTATATGAAAAACATGTTTTTCAATGGCAAAAATCAATGAATATTGTAAATGCACAAACAGTAATATCTCCACATTGCAAGGTGCAATTCTGAAATTTTTGCTTTTTCCTGTTAATCCTAGCATGATAAAGAAGATTCAAAGAGAGTGAGATGCCAGCTCCTTTCATTCAGTCAGTAGCTTCAAACATTTCTGGTATATGAAAAACATGTTTTTCAATGGCAAAAATCAATGAATATTGTAAATGCACAAACAGTAATATCTCCACATTGCAAGGTGCAATTCTGAAATTTTTTGCTTTTTCCTGCTAATCCTAGCATGATAAAGAAGATTCAAAGAGAGTGAGATGCCAGCTCCTTTCATTCAGTCAGTAGCTTCAAACATTTCTGGTATATGAAAAACATGTTTTTCAATGGCAAAAATCAATGAATATTGTAAATGCACAAACAGTAATATCTCCACATTGCACGGTGCAATTCTGAAATTTTTAGCTTTTTCCTGTTAATCCTAGCATGATAAAGAAGATTCAAAGAGAGTGAGATGCCAGCTCCTTTCATTCAGTCAGTAGCTTCAAACATTTCTGGTATATGAAAAACATGTTTTTCAATGGCAAAAATCAATGAATATTGTAAATGCACAAACAGTAATATCTCCACATTGCAAGGTGCAATTCTGAAATTTTTTGCTTTTTCCTGCTAATCCTAGCATGATAAAGAAGATTCAAAGAGAGTGAGATGCCAGCTCCTTTCATTCAGTCAGTAGCTTCAAACATTTCTGGTATATGAAAAACATGTTTTTCAATGGCAAAAATCAATGAATATTGTAAATGCACAAACAGTAATATCTCAACATTGCACGGTGCAATTCTGAAATTTTTAGCTTTTTCCTGTTAATCCTAGCATGATAAAGAAGATTCAAAGAGAGTGAGATGCCAGCTCCTTTCATTCAGTCAGTAGCTTCAAACATTTCTGGTATATGAAAAACATGTTTTTCAATGGCAAAAATCAATGAATATTGTAAATGCACAAACAGTAATATCTCCACATTGCAAGGTGCAATTCTGAAATTTTTTGCTTTTTCCTGTTAATCCTAGCATGATAAAGAAGATTCAAAGAGAGTGAGATGCCAGCTCCTTTCATTCAGTCAGTAGCTTCAAACATTTCTGGTATATGAAAAACATGTTTTTCAATGGCAAAAATCAATGAATATTGTAAATGCACAAACAGTAATATCTCCACATTGCAAGGTGCAATTCTGAAATTTTTGCTTTTTCCTGCTAATCCTAGCATGATAAAGAAGATTCAAAGAGAGTGAGATGCCAGCTCCTTTCATTCAGTCAGTAGCTTCAAACATTTCTGGTATATGAAAAACATGTTTTTCAATGGCAAAAATCAATGAATATTGTAAATGCACAAACAGTAATATCTCCACATTGCACGGTGCAATTCTGAAATTTTTAGCTTTTTCCTGTTAATCCTAGCATGATAAAGAAGATTCAAAGAGAGTGAGATGCCAGCTCCTTTCATTCAGTCAGTAGCTTCAAACATTTCTGGTATATGAAAAACATGTTTTTCAATGGCAAAAATCAATGAATATTGTAAATGCACAAACAGTAATATCTCCACATTGCAAGGTGCAATTCTGAAATTTTTTGCTTTTTCCTGCTAATCCTAGCATGATAAAGAAGATTCAAAGAGAGTGAGATGCCAGCTCCTTTCATTCAGTCAGTAGCTTCAAACATTTCTGGTATATGAAAAACATGTTTTTCAATGGCAAAAATCAATGAATATTGTAAATGCACAAACAGTAATATCTCCACATTGCACGGTGCAATTCTGAAATTTTTAGCTTTTTCCTGTTAATCCTAGCATGATAAAGAAGATTCAAAGAGAGTGAGATGCCAGCTCCTTTCATTCAGTCAGTAGCTTCAAACATTTCTGGTATATGAAAAACATGTTTTTCAATGGCAAAAATCAATGAATATTGTAAATGCACAAACAGTAATATCTCCACATTGCAAGGTGCAATTCTGAAATTCTTTGCTTTTTGCTGTTAATCCTAGCATGATAAAGAAGATTCAAAGAGAGTGAGATGCCAGCTCCTTTCATTCAGTCAGTAGCTTCAAACATTTCTGGTATATGAAAAACATGTTTTTCAATGGCAAAAATCAATGAATATTGTAAATGCACAAACAGTAATATCTCCACATTGCAAGGTGCAATTCTGAAATTTTTTGCTTTTTCCTGCTAATCCTAGCATGATAAAGAAGATTCAAAGAGAGTGAGATGCCAGCTCCTTTCATTCAGTCAGTAGCTTCAAACATTTCTGGTATATGAAAAACATGTTTTTCAATGGCAAAAATCAATGAATATTGTAAATGCACAAACAGTAATATCTCCACATTGCAAGGTGCAATTCTGAAATTTTTTGCTTTTTCCTGTTAATCCTAGCATGATAAAGAAGATTCAAAGAGAGTGAGATGCCAGCTCCTTTCATTCAGTCAGTAGCTTCAAACATTTCTGGTATATGAAAAACATGTTTTTCAATGGCAAAAATCAATGAATATTGTAAATGCACAAACAGTAATATCTCCACATTGCACGGTGCAATTCTGAAATTTTTAGCTTTTTCCTGTTAATCCTAGCATGATAAAGAAGATTCAAAGAGAGTGAGATGCCAGCTCCTTTCATTCAGTCAGTAGCTTCAAACATTTCTGGTATATGAAAAACATGTTTTTCAATGGCAAAAATCAATGAATATTGTAAATGCACAAACAGTAATATCTCCACATTGCAAGGTGCAATTCTGAAATTTTTTGCTTTTTCCTGTTAATCCTAGCATGATAAAGAAGATTCAAAGAGAGTGAGATGCCAGCTCCTTTCATTCAGTCAGTAGCTTCAAACATTTCTGGTATATGAAAAACATGTTTTTCAATGGCAAAAATCAATGAATATTGTAAATGCACAAACAGTAATATCTCCACATTGCAAGGTGCAATTCTGAAATTTTTTGCTTTTTCCTGCTAATCCTAGCATGATAAAGAAGATTCAAAGAGAGTGAGATGCCAGCTCCTTTCATTCAGTCAGTAGCTTCAAACATTTCTGGTATATGAAAAACATGTTTTTCAATGGCAAAAATCAATGAATATTGTAAATGCACAAACAGTAATATCTCCACATTGCACGGTGCAATTCTGAAATTTTTAGCTTTTTCCTGTTAATCCTAGCATGATAAAGAAGATTCAAAGAGAGTGAGATGCCAGCTCCTTTCATTCAGTCAGTAGCTTCAAACATTTCTGGTATATGAAAAACATGTTTTTCAATGGCAAAAATCAATGAATATTGTAAATGCACAAACAGTAATATCTCCACATTGCAAGGTGCAATTCTGAAATTTTTTGCTTTTTCCTGCTAATCCTAGCATGATAAAGAAGATTCAAAGAGAGTGAGATGCCAGCTCCTTTCATTCAGTCAGTAGCTTCAAACATTTCTGGTATATGAAAAACATGTTTTTCAATGGCAAAAATCAATGAATATTGTAAATGCACAAACAGTAATATCTCAACATTGCACGGTGCAATTCTGAAATTTTTAGCTTTTTCCTGTTAATCCTAGCATGATAAAGAAGATTCAAAGAGAGTGAGATGCCAGCTCCTTTCATTCAGTCAGTAGCTTCAAACATTTCTGGTATATGAAAAACATGTTTTTCAATGGCAAAAATCAATGAATATTGTAAATGCACAAACAGTAATATCTCCACATTGCAAGGTGCAATTCTGAAATTTTTTGCTTTTTCCTGTTAATCCTAGCATGATAAAGAAGATTCAAAGAGAGTGAGATGCCAGCTCCTTTCATTCAGTCAGTAGCTTCAAACATTTCTGGTATATGAAAAACATGTTTTTCAATGGCAAAAATCAATGAATATTGTAAATGCACAAACAGTAATATCTCCACATTGCAAGGTGCAATTCTGAAATTTTTGCTTTTTCCTGCTAATCCTAGCATGATAAAGAAGATTCAAAGAGAGTGAGATGCCAGCTCCTTTCATTCAGTCAGTAGCTTCAAACATTTCTGGTATATGAAAAACATGTTTTTCAATGGCAAAAATCAATGAATATTGTAAATGCACAAACAGTAATATCTCCACATTGCACGGTGCAATTCTGAAATTTTTAGCTTTTTCCTGTTAATCCTAGCATGATAAAGAAGATTCAAAGAGAGTGAGATGCCAGCTCCTTTCATTCAGTCAGTAGCTTCAAACATTTCTGGTATATGAAAAACATGTTTTTCAATGGCAAAAATCAATGAATATTGTAAATGCACAAACAGTAATATCTCCACATTGCAAGGTGCAATTCTGAAATTTTTTGCTTTTTCCTGCTAATCCTAGCATGATAAAGAAGATTCAAAGAGAGTGAGATGCCAGCTCCTTTCATTCAGTCAGTAGCTTCAAACATTTCTGGTATATGAAAAACATGTTTTTCAATGGCAAAAATCAATGAATATTGTAAATGCACAAACAGTAATATCTCCACATTGCACGGTGCAATTCTGAAATTTTTAGCTTTTTCCTGTTAATCCTAGCATGATAAAGAAGATTCAAAGAGAGTGAGATGCCAGCTCCTTTCATTCAGTCAGTAGCTTCAAACATTTCTGGTATATGAAAAACATGTTTTTCAATGGCAAAAATCAATGAATATTGTAAATGCACAAACAGTAATATCTCCACATTGCAAGGTGCAATTCTGAAATTCTTTGCTTTTTGCTGTTAATCCTAGCATGATAAAGAAGATTCAAAGAGAGTGAGATGCCAGCTCCTTTCATTCAGTCAGTAGCTTCAAACATTTCTGGTATATGAAAAACATGTTTTTCAATGGCAAAAATCAATGAATATTGTAAATGCACAAACAGTAATATCTCCACATTGCAAGGTGCAATTCTGAAATTTTTTGCTTTTTCCTGCTAATCCTAGCATGATAAAGAAGATTCAAAGAGAGTGAGATGCCAGCTCCTTTCATTCAGTCAGTAGCTTCAAACATTTCTGGTATATGAAAAACATGTTTTTCAATGGCAAAAATCAATGAATATTGTAAATGCACAAACAGTAATATCTCCACATTGCAAGGTGCAATTCTGAAATTTTTTGCTTTTTCCTGTTAATCCTAGCATGATAAAGAAGATTCAAAGAGAGTGAGATGCCAGCTCCTTTCATTCAGTCAGTAGCTTCAAACATTTCTGGTATATGAAAAACATGTTTTTCAATGGCAAAAATCAATGAATATTGTAAATGCACAAACAGTAATATCTCCACATTGCACGGTGCAATTCTGAAATTTTTAGCTTTTTCCTGTTAATCCTAGCATGATAAAGAAGATTCAAAGAGAGTGAGATGCCAGCTCCTTTCATTCAGTCAGTAGCTTCAAACATTTCTGGTATATGAAAAACATGTTTTTCAATGGCAAAAATCAATGAATATTGTAAATGCACAAACAGTAATATCTCCACATTGCAAGGTGCAATTCTGAAATTTTTTGCTTTTTCCTGCTAATCCTAGCATGATAAAGAAGATTCAAAGAGAGTGAGATGCCAGCTCCTTTCATTCAGTCAGTAGCTTCAAACATTTCTGGTATATGAAAAACATGTTTTTCAATGGCAAAAATCAATGAATATTGTAAATGCACAAACAGTAATATCTCCACATTGCACGGTGCAATTCTGAAATTTTTAGCTTTTTCCTGTTAATCCTAGCATGATAAAGAAGATTCAAAGAGAGTGAGATGCCAGCTCCTTTCATTCAGTCAGTAGCTTCAAACATTTCTGGTATATGAAAAACATGTTTTTCAATGGCAAAAATCAATGAATATTGTAAATGCACAAACAGTAATATCTCCACATTGCAAGGTGCAATTCTGAAATTTTTTGCTTTTTCCTGCTAATCCTAGCATGATAAAGAAGATTCAAAGAGAGTGAGATGCCAGCTCCTTTCATTCAGTCAGTAGCTTCAAACATTTCTGGTATATGAAAAACATGTTTTTCAATGGCAAAAATCAATGAATATTGTAAATGCACAAACAGTAATATCTCCACATTGCACGGTGCAATTCTGAAATTTTTAGCTTTTTCCTGTTAATCCTAGCATGATAAAGAAGATTCAAAGAGAGTGAGATGCCAGCTCCTTTCATTCAGTCAGTAGCTTCAAACATTTCTGGTATATGAAAAACATGTTTTTCAATGGCAAAAATCAATGAATATTGTAAATGCACAAACAGTAATATCTCCACATTGCAAGGTGCAATTCTGAAATTTTTTGCTTTTTCCTGTTAATCCTAGCATGATAAAGAAGATTCAAAGAGAGTGAGATGCCAGCTCCTTTCATTCAGTCAGTAGCTTCAAACATTTCTGGTATATGAAAAACATGTTTTTCAATGGCAAAAATCAATGAATATTGTAAATGCACAAACAGTAATATCTCCACATTGCACGGTGCAATTCTGAAATTTTTAGCTTTTTCCTGTTAATCCTAGCATGATAAAGAAGATTCAAAGAGAGTGAGATGCCAGCTCCTTTCATTCAGTCAGTAGCTTCAAACATTTCTGGTATATGAAAAACATGTTTTTCAATGGCAAAAATCAATGAATATTGTAAATGCACAAACAGTAATATCTCCACATTGCAAGGTGCAATTCTGAAATTTTTTGCTTTTTCCTGTTAATCCTAGCATGATAAAGAAGATTCAAAGAGAGTGAGATGCCAGCTCCTTTCATTCAGTCAGTAGCTTCAAACATTTCTGGTATATGAAAAACATGTTTTTCAATGGCAAAAATCAATGAATATTGTAAATGCACAAACAGTAATATCTCCACATTGCAAGGTGCAATTCTGAAATTTTTTGCTTTTTCCTGCTAATCCTAGCATGATAAAGAAGATTCAAAGAGAGTGAGATGCCAGCTCCTTTCATTCAGTCAGTAGCTTCAAACATTTCTGGTATATGAAAAACATGTTTTTCAATGGCAAAAATCAATGAATATTGTAAATGCACAAACAGTAATATCTCCACATTGCAAGGTGCAATTCTGAAATTTTTTGCTTTTTCCTGCTAATCCTAGCATGATAAAGAAGATTCAAAGAGAGTGAGATGCCAGCTCCTTTCATTCAGTCAGTAGCTTCAAACATTTCTGGTATATGAAAAACATGTTTTTCAATGGCAAAAATCAATGAATATTGTAAATGCACAAACAGTAATATCTCCACATTGCACGGTGCAATTCTGAAATTTTTAGCTTTTTCCTGTTAATCCTAGCATGATAAAGAAGATTCAAAGAGAGTGAGATGCCAGCTCCTTTCATTCAGTCAGTAGCTTCAAACATTTCTGGTATATGAAAAACATGTTTTTCAATGGCAAAAATCAATGAATATTGTAAATGCACAAACAGTAATATCTCCACATTGCAAGGTGCAATTCTGAAATTTTTTGCTTTTTCCTGTTAATCCTAGCATGATAAAGAAGATTCAAAGAGAGTGAGATGCCAGCTCCTTTCATTCAGTCAGTAGCTTCAAACATTTCTGGTATATGAAAAACATGTTTTTCAATGGCAAAAATCAATGAATATTGTAAATGCACAAACAGTAATATCTCCACATTGCAAGGTGCAATTCTGAAATTTTTTGCTTTTTCCTGCTAATCCTAGCATGATAAAGAAGATTCAAAGAGAGTGAGATGCCAGCTCCTTTCATTCAGTCAGTAGCTTCAAACATTTCTGGTATATGAAAAACATGTTTTTCAATGGCAAAAATCAATGAATATTGTAAATGCACAAACAGTAATATCTCCACATTGCAAGGTGCAATTCTGAAATTTTTTGCTTTTTCCTGCTAATCCTAGCATGATAAAGAAGATTCAAAGAGAGTGAGATGCCAGCTCCTTTCATTCAGTCAGTAGCTTCAAACATTTCTGGTATATGAAAAACATGTTTTTCAATGGCAAAAATCAATGAATATTGTAAATGCACAAACAGTAATATCTCCACATTGCACGGTGCAATTCTGAAATTTTTAGCTTTTTCCTGTTACTCCTAGCATGATGAAGAAGATTCAAAGAGAGTGAGATGCCAGCTCCTTTCATTCAGTCAGTAGCTTCAAACATTTCTGGTATATGAAAAACATGTTTTTCAATGGCAAAAATCAATGAATATTGTAAATGCACAAACAGTAATATCTCCACATTGCAAGGTGCAATTCTGAAATTTTTTGCTTTTTCCTGCTAATCCTAGCATGATAAAGAAGATTCAAAGAGAGTGAGATGCCAGCTCCTTTCATTCAGTCAGTAGCTTCAAACATTTCTGGTATATGAAAAACATGTTTTTCAATGGCAAAAATCAATGAATATTGTAAATGCACAAACAGTAATATCTCCACATTGCACGGTGCAATTCTGAAATTTTTAGCTTTTTCCTGTTAATCCTAGCATGATAAAGAAGATTCAAAGAGAGTGAGATGCCAGCTCCTTTCATTCAGTCAGTAGCTTCAAACATTTCTGGTATATGAAAAACATGTTTTTCAATGGCAAAAATCAATGAATATTGTAAATGCACAAACAGTAATATCTCCACATTGCAAGGTGCAATTCTGAAATTTTTTGCTTTTTCCTGTTAATCCTAGCATGATAAAGAAGATTCAAAGAGAGTGAGATGCCAGCTCCTTTCATTCAGTCAGTAGCTTCAAACATTTCTGGTATATGAAAAACATGTTTTTCAATGGCAAAAATCAATGAATATTGTAAATGCACAAACAGTAATATCTCCACATTGCAAGGTGCAATTCTGAAATTTTTTGCTTTTTCCTGCTAATCCTAGCATGATAAAGAAGATTCAAAGAGAGTGAGATGCCAGCTCCTTTCATTCAGTCAGTAGCTTCAAACATTTCTGGTATATGAAAAACATGTTTTTCAATGGCAAAAATCAATGAATATTGTAAATGCACAAACAGTAATATCTCCACATTGCACGGTGCAATTCTGAAATTTTTAGCTTTTTCCTGTTAATCCTAGCATGATAAAGAAGATTCAAAGAGAGTGAGATGCCAGCTCCTTTCATTCAGTCAGTAGCTTCAAACATTTCTGGTATATGAAAAACATGTTTTTCAATGGCAAAAATCAATGAATATTGTAAATGCACAAACAGTAATATCTCCACATTGCAAGGTGCAATTCTGAAATTTTTTGCTTTTTCCTGCTAATCCTAGCATGATAAAGAAGATTCAAAGAGAGTGAGATGCCAGCTCCTTTCATTCAGTCAGTAGCTTCAAACATTTCTGGTATATGAAAAACATGTTTTTCAATGGCAAAAATCAATGAATATTGTAAATGCACAAACAGTAATATCTCCACATTGCACGGTGCAATTCTGAAATTTTTAGCTTTTTCCTGTTAATCCTAGCATGATAAAGAAGATTCAAAGAGAGTGAGATGCCAGCTCCTTTCATTCAGTCAGTAGCTTCAAACATTTCTGGTATATGAAAAACATGTTTTTCAATGGCAAAAATCAATGAATATTGTAAATGCACAAACAGTAATATCTCCACATTGCAAGGTGCAATTCTGAAATTTTTTGCTTTTTCCTGTTAATCCTAGCATGATAAAGAAGATTCAAAGAGAGTGAGATGCCAGCTCCTTTCATTCAGTCAGTAGCTTCAAACATTTCTGGTATATGAAAAACATGTTTTTCAATGGCAAAAATCAATGAATATTGTAAATGCACAAACAGTAATATCTCCACATTGCACGGTGCAATTCTGAAATTTTTAGCTTTTTCCTGTTAATCCTAGCATGATAAAGAAGATTCAAAGAGAGTGAGATGCCAGCTCCTTTCATTCAGTCAGTAGCTTCAAACATTTCTGGTATATGAAAAACATGTTTTTCAATGGCAAAAATCAATGAATATTGTAAATGCACAAACAGTAATATCTCCACATTGCAAGGTGCAATTCTGAAATTTTTTGCTTTTTCCTGTTAATCCTAGCATGATAAAGAAGATTCAAAGAGAGTGAGATGCCAGCTCCTTTCATTCAGTCAGTAGCTTCAAACATTTCTGGTATATGAAAAACATGTTTTTCAATGGCAAAAATCAATGAATATTGTAAATGCACAAACAGTAATATCTCCACATTGCAAGGTGCAATTCTGAAATTTTTTGCTTTTTCCTGCTAATCCTAGCATGATAAAGAAGATTCAAAGAGAGTGAGATGCCAGCTCCTTTCATTCAGTCAGTAGCTTCAAACATTTCTGGTATATGAAAAACATGTTTTTCAATGGCAAAAATCAATGAATATTGTAAATGCACAAACAGTAATATCTCCACATTGCACGGTGCAATTCTGAAATTTTTAGCTTTTTCCTGTTAATCCTAGCATGATAAAGAAGATTCAAAGAGAGTGAGATGCCAGCTCCTTTCATTCAGTCAGTAGCTTCAAACATTTCTGGTATATGAAAAACATGTTTTTCAATGGCAAAAATCAATGAATATTGTAAATGCACAAACAGTAATATCTCCACATTGCAAGGTGCAATTCTGAAATTTTTTGCTTTTTCCTGCTAATCCTAGCATGATAAAGAAGATTCAAAGAGAGTGAGATGCCAGCTCCTTTCATTCAGTCAGTAGCTTCAAACATTTCTGGTATATGAAAAACATGTTTTTCAATGGCAAAAATCAATGAATATTGTAAATGCACAAACAGAAATATCTCCACATTGCACGGTGCAATTCTGAAATTTTTAGCTTTTTCCTGTTAATCCTAGCATGATAAAGAAGATTCAAAGAGAGTGAGATGCCAGCTCCTTTCATTCAGTCAGGAGCTTCAAACATTTCTGGTATATGAAAAACATGTTTTTCAATGGCAAAAATCAATGAATATTGTAAATGCACAAACAGTAATATCTCCACATTGCAAGGTGCAATTCTGAAATTTTTTGCTTTTTCCTGTTAATCCTAGCATGATAAAGAAGATTCAAAGAGAGTGAGATGCCAGCTCCTTTCATTCAGTCAGTAGCTTCAAACATTTCTGGTATATGAAAAACATGTTTTTCAATGGCAAAAATCAATGAATATTGTAAATGCACAAACAGTAATATCTCCACATTGCAAGGTGCAATTCTGAAATTTTTTGCTTTTTCCTGTTAATCCTAGCATGATAAAGAAGATTCAAAGAGAGTGAGATGCCAGCTCCTTTCATTCAGTCAGTAGCTTCAAACATTTCTGGTATATGAAAAACATGTTTTTCAATGGCAAAAATCAATGAATATTGTAAATGCACAAACAGTAATATCTCCACATTGCAAGGTGCAATTCTGAAATTTTTTGCTTTTTCCTGCTAATCCTAGCATGATAAAGAAGATTCAAAGAGAGTGAGATGCCAGCTCCTTTCATTCAGTCAGTAGCTTCAAACATTTCTGGTATATGAAAAACATGTTTTTCAATGGCAAAAATCAATGAATATTGTAAATGCACAAACAGTAATATCTCCACATTGCACGGTGCAATTCTGAAATTTTTAGCTTTTTCCTGTTAATCCTAGCATGATAAAGAAGATTCAAAGAGAGTGAGATGCCAGCTCCTTTCATTCAGTCAGTAGCTTCAAACATTTCTGGTATATGAAAAACATGTTTTTCAATGGCAAAAATCAATGAATATTGTAAATGCACAAACAGTAATATCTCCACATTGCAAGGTGCAATTCTGAAATTTTTTGCTTTTTCCTGCTAATCCTAGCATGATAAAGAAGATTCAAAGAGAGTGAGATGCCAGCTCCTTTCATTCAGTCAGTAGCTTCAAACATTTCTGGTATATGAAAAACATGTTTTTCAATGGCAAAAATCAATGAATATTGTAAATGCACAAACAGTAATATCTCCACATTGCACGGTGCAATTCTGAAATTTTTAGCTTTTTCCTGTTAATCCTAGCATGATAAAGAAGATTCAAAGAGAGTGAGATGCCAGCTCCTTTCATTCAGTCAGTAGCTTCAAACATTTCTGGTATATGAAAAACATGTTTTTCAATGGCAAAAATCAATGAATATTGTAAATGCACAAACAGTAATATCTCCACATTGCAAGGTGCAATTCTGAAATTTTTTGCTTTTTCCTGTTAATCCTAGCATGATAAAGAAGATTCAAAGAGAGTGAGATGCCAGCTCCTTTCATTCAGTCAGTAGCTTCAAACATTTCTGGTATATGAAAAACATGTTTTTCAATGGCAAAAATCAATGAATATTGTAAATGCACAAACAGTAATATCTCCACATTGCACGGTGCAATTCTGAAATTTTTAGCTTTTTCCTGTTAATCCTAGCATGATAAAGAAGATTCAAAGAGAGTGAGATGCCAGCTCCTTTCATTCAGTCAGTAGCTTCAAACATTTCTGGTATATGAAAAACATGTTTTTCAATGGCAAAAATCAATGAATATTGTAAATGCACAAACAGTAATATCTCCACATTGCAAGGTGCAATTCTGAAATTTTTTGCTTTTTCCTGTTAATCCTAGCATGATAAAGAAGATTCAAAGAGAGTGAGATGCCAGCTCCTTTCATTCAGTCAGTAGCTTCAAACATTTCTGGTATATGAAAAACATGTTTTTCAATGGCAAAAATCAATGAATATTGTAAATGCACAAACAGTAATATCTCCACATTGCAAGGTGCAATTCTGAAATTTTTTGCTTTTTCCTGCTAATCCTAGCATGATAAAGAAGATTCAAAGAGAGTGAGATGCCAGCTCCTTTCATTCAGTCAGTAGCTTCAAACATTTCTGGTATATGAAAAACATGTTTTTCAATGGCAAAAATCAATGAATATTGTAAATGCACAAACAGTAATATCTCCACATTGCACGGTGCAATTCTGAAATTTTTAGCTTTTTCCTGTTAATCCTAGCATGATAAAGAAGATTCAAAGAGAGTGAGATGCCAGCTCCTTTCATTCAGTCAGTAGCTTCAAACATTTCTGGTATATGAAAAACATGTTTTTCAATGGCAAAAATCAATGAATATTGTAAATGCACAAACAGTAATATCTCCACATTGCAAGGTGCAATTCTGAAATTTTTGCTTTTTCCTGCTAATCCTAGCATGATAAAGAAGATTCAAAGAGAGTGAGATGCCAGCTCCTTTCATTCAGTCAGTAGCTTCAAACATTTCTGGTATATGAAAAACATGTTTTTCAATGGCAAAAATCAATGAATATTGTAAATGCACAAACAGAAATATCTCCACATTGCACGGTGCAATTCTGAAATTTTTAGCTTTTTCCTGTTAATCCTAGCATGATAAAGAAGATTCAAAGAGAGTGAGATGCCAGCTCCTTTCATTCAGTCAGGAGCTTCAAACATTTCTGGTATATGAAAAACATGTTTTTCAATGGCAAAAATCAATGAATATTGTAAATGCACAAACAGTAATATCTCCACATTGCAAGGTGCAATTCTGAAATTTTTTGCTTTTTCCTGTTAATCCTAGCATGATAAAGAAGATTCAAAGAGAGTGAGATGCCAGCTCCTTTCATTCAGTCAGTAGCTTCAAACATTTCTGGTATATGAAAAACATGTTTTTCAATGGCAAAAATCAATGAATATTGTAAATGCACAAACAGTAATATCTCCACATTGCAAGGTGCAATTCTGAAATTTTTTGCTTTTTCCTGCTAATCCTAGCATGATAAAGAAGATTCAAAGAGAGTGAGATGCCAGCTCCTTTCATTCAGTCAGTAGCTTCAAACATTTCTGGTATATGAAAAACATGTTTTTCAATGGCAAAAATCAATGAATATTGTAAATGCACAAACAGTAATATCTCCACATTGCACGGTGCAATTCTGAAATTTTTAGCTTTTTCCTGTTAATCCTAGCATGATAAAGAAGATTCAAAGAGAGTGAGATGCCAGCTCCTTTCATTCAGTCAGTAGCTTCAAACATTTCTGGTATATGAAAAACATGTTTTTCAATGGCAAAAATCAATGAATATTGTAAATGCACAAACAGTAATATCTCCACATTGCAAGGTGCAATTCTGAAATTTTTTGCTTTTTCCTGCTAATCCTAGCATGATAAAGAAGATTCAAAGAGAGTGAGATGCCAGCTCCTTTCATTCAGTCAGTAGCTTCAAACATTTCTGGTATATGAAAAACATGTTTTTCAATGGCAAAAATCAATGAATATTGTAAATGCACAAACAGTAATATCTCCACATTGCACGGTGCAATTCTGAAATTTTTAGCTTTTTCCTGTTAATCCTAGCATGATAAAGAAGATTCAAAGAGAGTGAGATGCCAGCTCCTTTCATTCAGTCAGTAGCTTCAAACATTTCTGGTATATGAAAAACATGTTTTTCAATGGCAAAAATCAATGAATATTGTAAATGCACAAACAGTAATATCTCCACATTGCAAGGTGCAATTCTGAAATTTTTTGCTTTTTCCTGCTAATCCTAGCATGATAAAGAAGATTCAAAGAGAGTGAGATGCCAGCTCCTTTCATTCAGTCAGTAGCTTCAAACATTTCTGGTATATGAAAAACATGTTTTTCAATGGCAAAAATCAATGAATATTGTAAATGCACAAACAGTAATATCTCCACATTGCAAGGTGCAATTCTGAAATTTTTAGCTTTTTCCTGTTAATCCTAGCATGATAAAGAAGATTCAAAGAGAGTGAGATGCCAGCTCCTTTCATTCAGTCAGTAGCTTCAAACATTTCTGGTATATGAAAAACATGTTTTTCAATGGCAAAAATCAATGAATATTGTAAATGCACAAACAGTAATATCTCCACATTGCAAGGTGCAATTCTGAAATTTTTTGCTTTTTCCTGTTAATCCTAGCATGATAAAGAAGATTCAAAGAGAGTGAGATGCCAGCTCCTTTCATTCAGTCAGTAGCTTCAAACATTTCTGGTATATGAAAAACATGTTTTTCAATGGCAAAAATCAATGAATATTGTAAATGCACAAACAGTAATATCTCCACATTGCAAGGTGCAATTCTGAAATTTTTTGCTTTTTCCTGCTAATCCTAGCATGATAAAGAAGATTCAAAGAGAGTGAGATGCCAGCTCCTTTCATTCAGTCAGTAGCTTCAAACATTTCTGGTATATGAAAAACATGTTTTTCAATGGCAAAAATCAATGAATATTGTAAATGCACAAACAGTAATATCTCCACATTGCACGGTGCAATTCTGAAATTTTTAGCTTTTTCCTGTTAATCCTAGCATGATAAAGAAGATTCAAAGAGAGTGAGATGCCAGCTCCTTTCATTCAGTCAGTAGCTTCAAACATTTCTGGTATATGAAAAACATGTTTTTCAATGGCAAAAATCAATGAATATTGTAAATGCACAAACAGTAATATCTCCACATTGCAAGGTGCAATTCTGAAATTTTTTGCTTTTTCCTGCTAATCCTAGCATGATAAAGAAGATTCAAAGAGAGTGAGATGCCAGCTCCTTTCATTCAGTCAGTAGCTTCAAACATTTCTGGTATATGAAAAACATGTTTTTCAATGGCAAAAATCAATGAATATTGTAAATGCACAAACAGTAATATCTCCACATTGCACGGTGCAATTCTGAAATTTTTAGCTTTTTCCTGTTAATCCTAGCATGATAAAGAAGATTCAAAGAGAGTGAGATGCCAGCTCCTTTCATTCAGTCAGTAGCTTCAAACATTTCTGGTATATGAAAAACATGTTTTTCAATGGCAAAAATCAATGAATATTGTAAATGCACAAACAGTAATATCTCCACATTGCAAGGTGCAATTCTGAAATTTTTTGCTTTTTCCTGTTAATCCTAGCATGATAAAGAAGATTCAAAGAGAGTGAGATGCCAGCTCCTTTCATTCAGTCAGTAGCTTCAAACATTTCTGGTATATGAAAAACATGATTTTCAATGGCAAAAATCAATGAATATTGTAAATGCACAAACAGTAATATCTCCACATTGCACGGTGCAATTCTGAAATTTTTAGCTTTTTCCTGTTAATCCTAGCATGATAAAGAAGATTCAAAGAGAGTGAGATGCCAGCTCCTTTCATTCAGTCAGTAGCTTCAAACATTTCTGGTATATGAAAAACATGTTTTTCAATGGCAAAAATCAATGAATATTGTAAATGCACAAACAGTAATATCTCCACATTGCAAGGTGCAATTCTGAAATTGTTTGCTTTTTCCTGCTAATCCTAGCATGATAAAGAAGATTCAAAGAGAGTGAGATGCCAGCTCCTTTCATTCAGTCAGTAGCTTCAAACATTTCTGGTATATGAAAAACATGTTTTTCAATGGCAAAAATCAATGAATATTGTAAATGCACAAACAGTAATATCTCCACATTGCACGGTGCAATTCTGAAATTTTTAGCTTTTTCCTGTTAATCCTAGCATGATAAAGAAGATTCAAAGAGAGTGAGATGCCAGCTCCTTTCATTCAGTCAGTAGCTTCAAACATTTCTGGTATATGAAAAACATGTTTTTCAATGGCAAAAATCAATGAATATTGTAAATGCACAAACAGTAATATCTCCACATTGCAAGGTGCAATTCTGAAATTTTTTGCTTTTTCCTGTTAATCCTAGCATGATAAAGAAGATTCAAAGAGAGTGAGATGCCAGCTCCTTTCATTCAGTCAGTAGCTTCAAACATTTCTGGTATATGAAAAACATGTTTTTCAATGGCAAAAATCAATGAATATTGTAAATGCACAAACAGTAATATCTCCACATTGCAAGGTGCAATTCTGAAATTTTTTGCTTTTTCCTGCTAATCCTAGCATGATAAAGAAGATTCAAAGAGAGTGAGATGCCAGCTCCTTTCATTCAGTCAGTAGCTTCAAACATTTCTGGTATATGAAAAACATGTTTTTCAATGGCAAAAATCAATGAATATTGTAAATGCACAAACAGTAATATCTCCATATTGCACAGTGCAATTCTGAAATTTTTAGCTTTTTCCTGTTAATCCTAGCATGATAAAGAAGATTCAAAGAGAGTGAGATGCCAGCTCCTTTCATTCAGTCAGTAGCTTCAAACATTTCTGGTATATGAAAAACATGTTTTTCAATGGCAAAAATCAATGAATATTGTAAATGCACAAACAGTAATATCTCCACATTGCAAGGTGCAATTCTGAAATTTTTTGCTTTTTCCTGCTAATCCTAGCATGATAAAGAAGATTCAAAGAGAGTGAGATGCCAGCTCCTTTCATTCAGTCAGTAGCTTCAAACATTTCTGGTATATGAAAAACATGTTTTTCAATGGCAAAAATCAATGAATATTGTAAATGCACAAACAGTAATATCTCCACATTGCAAGGTGCAATTCTGAAATTTTTTGCTTTTTCCTGCTAATCCTAGCATGATAAAGAAGATTCAAAGAGAGTGAGATGCCAGCTCCTTTCATTCAGTCAGTAGCTTCAAACATTTCTGGTATATGAAAAACATGTTTTTCAATGGCAAAAATCAATGAATATTGTAAATGCACAAACAGTAATATCTCCATATTGCACAGTGCAATTCTGAAATTTTTAGCTTTTTCCTGTTAATCCTAGCATGATAAAGAAGATTCAAAGAGAGTGAGATGCCAGCTCCTTTCATTCAGTCAGTAGCTTCAAACATTTCTGGTATATGAAAAACATGTTTTTCAATGGCAAAAATCAATGAATATTGTAAATGCACAAACAGTAATATCTCCACATTGCAAGGTGCAATTCTGAAATTTTTTGCTTTTTCCTGCTAATCCTAGCATGATAAAGAAGATTCAAAGAGAGTGAGATGCCAGCTCCTTTCATTCAGTCAGTAGCTTCAAACATTTCTGGTATATGAAAAACATGTTTTTCAATGGCAAAAATCAATGAATATTGTAAATGCACAAACAGTAATATCTCCACATTGCAAGGTGCAATTCTGAAATTTTTTGCTTTTTCCTGCTAATCCTAGCATGATAAAGAAGATTCAAAGAGAGTGAGATGCCAGCTCCTTTCATTCAGTCAGTAGCTTCAAACATTTCTGGTATATGAAAAACATGTTTTTCAATGGCAAAAATCAATGAATATTGTAAATGCACAAACAGTAATATCTCCACATTGCACGGTGCAATTCTGAAATTTTTAGCTTTTTCCTGTTAATCCTAGCATGATAAAGAAGATTCAAAGAGAGTGAGATGCCAGCTCCTTTCATTCAGTCAGTAGCTTCAAACATTTCTGGTATATGAAAAACATGTTTTTCAATGGCAAAAATCAATGAATATTGTAAATGCACAAACAGTAATATCTCCACATTGCAAGGTGCAATTCTGAAATTTTTTGCTTTTTCCTGTTAATCCTAGCATGATAAAGAAGATTCAAAGAGAGTGAGATGCCAGCTCCTTTCATTCAGTCAGTAGCTTCAAACATTTCTGGTATATGAAAAACATGATTTTCAATGGCAAAAATCAATGAATATTGTAAATGCACAAACAGTAATATCTCCACATTGCACGGTGCAATTCTGAAATTTTTAGCTTTTTCCTGTTAATCCTAGCATGATAAAGAAGATTCAAAGAGAGTGAGATGCCAGCTCCTTTCATTCAGTCAGTAGCTTCAAACATTTCTGGTATATGAAAAACATGTTTTTCAATGGCAAAAATCAATGAATATTGTAAATGCACAAACAGTAATATCTCCACATTGCAAGGTGCAATTCTGAAATTGTTTGCTTTTTCCTGCTAATCCTAGCATGATAAAGAAGATTCAAAGAGAGTGAGATGCCAGCTCCTTTCATTCAGTCAGTAGCTTCAAACATTTCTGGTATATGAAAAACATGTTTTTCAATGGCAAAAATCAATGAATATTGTAAATGCACAAACAGTAATATCTCCACATTGCACGGTGCAATTCTGAAATTTTTAGCTTTTTCCTGTTAATCCTAGCATGATAAAGAAGATTCAAAGAGAGTGAGATGCCAGCTCCTTTCATTCAGTCAGTAGCTTCAAACATTTCTGGTATATGAAAAACATGTTTTTCAATGGCAAAAATCAATGAATATTGTAAATGCACAAACAGTAATATCTCCACATTGCAAGGTGCAATTCTGAAATTTTTTGCTTTTTCCTGTTAATCCTAGCATGATAAAGAAGATTCAAAGAGAGTGAGATGCCAGCTCCTTTCATTCAGTCAGTAGCTTCAAACATTTCTGGTATATGAAAAACATGTTTTTCAATGGCAAAAATCAATGAATATTGTAAATGCACAAACAGTAATATCTCCACATTGCAAGGTGCAATTCTGAAATTTTTTGCTTTTTCCTGCTAATCCTAGCATGATAAAGAAGATTCAAAGAGAGTGAGATGCCAGCTCCTTTCATTCAGTCAGTAGCTTCAAACATTTCTGGTATATGAAAAACATGTTTTTCAATGGCAAAAATCAATGAATATTGTAAATGCACAAACAGTAATATCTCCACATTGCAAGGTGCAATTCTGAAATTTTTTGCTTTTTCCTGCTAATCCTAGCATGATAAAGAAGATTCAAAGAGAGTGAGATGCCAGCTCCTTTCATTCAGTCAGTAGCTTCAAACATTTCTGGTATATGAAAAACATGTTTTTCAATGGCAAAAATCAATGAATATTGTAAATGCACAAACAGTAATATCTCCACATTGCACGGTGCAATTCTGAAATTTTTAGCTTTTTCCTGTTAATCCTAGCATGATAAAGAAGATTCAAAGAGAGTGAGATGCCAGCTCCTTTCATTCAGTCAGTAGCTTCAAACATTTCTGGTATATGAAAAACATGTTTTTCAATGGCAAAAATCAATGAATATTGTAAATGCACAAACAGTAATATCTCCACATTGCAAGGTGCAATTCTGAAATTTTTTGCTTTTTCCTGTTAATCCTAGCATGATAAAGAAGATTCAAAGAGAGTGAGATGCCAGCTCCTTTCATTCAGTCAGTAGCTTCAAACATTTCTGGTATATGAAAAACATGATTTTCAATGGCAAAAATCAATGAATATTGTAAATGCACAAACAGTAATATCTCCACATTGCACGGTGCAATTCTGAAATTTTTAGCTTTTTCCTGTTAATCCTAGCATGATAAAGAAGATTCAAAGAGAGTGAGATGCCAGCTCCTTTCATTCAGTCAGTAGCTTCAAAAATTCTGGTATATGAAAAACATGTTTTTCAATGGCAAAAATCAATGAATATTGTAAATGCACAAACAGTAATATCTCCACATTGCAAGGTGCAATTCTGAAATTGTTTGCTTTTTCCTGCTAATCCTAGCATGATAAAGAAGATTCAAAGAGAGTGAGATGCCAGCTCCTTTCATTCAGTCAGTAGCTTCAAACATTTCTGGTATATGAAAAACATGTTTTTCAATGGCAAAAATCAATGAATATTGTAAATGCACAAACAGTAATATCTCCACATTGCACGGTGCAATTCTGAAATTTTTAGCTTTTTCCTGTTAATCCTAGCATGATAAAGAAGATTCAAAGAGAGTGAGATGCCAGCTCCTTTCATTCAGTCAGTAGCTTCAAACATTTCTGGTATATGAAAAACATGTTTTTCAATGGCAAAAATCAATGAATATTGTAAATGCACAAACAGTAATATCTCCACATTGCAAGGTGCAATTCTGAAATTTTTTGCTTTTTCCTGTTAATCCTAGCATGATAAAGAAGATTCAAAGAGAGTGAGATGCCAGCTCCTTTCATTCAGTCAGTAGCTTCAAACATTTCTGGTATATGAAAAACATGTTTTTCAATGGCAAAAATCAATGAATATTGTAAATGCACAAACAGTAATATCTCCACATTGCAAGGTGCAATTCTGAAATTTTTTGCTTTTTCCTGCTAATCCTAGCATGATAAAGAAGATTCAAAGAGAGTGAGATGCCAGCTCCTTTCATTCAGTCAGTAGCTTCAAACATTTCTGGTATATGAAAAACATGTTTTTCAATGGCAAAAATCAATGAATATTGTAAATGCACAAACAGTAATATCTCCACATTGCAAGGTGCAATTCTGAAATTTTTTGCTTTTTCCTGCTAATCCTAGCATGATAAAGAAGATTCAAAGAGAGTGAGATGCCAGCTCTTTTCATTCAGTCAGTAGCTTCAAACATTTCTGGTATATGAAAAACATGTTTTTCAATGGCAAAAATCAATGAGTATTGTAAATGCACAAACAGTAATATCTCCACATTGCACGGTGCAATTCTGAAATTTTTAGCTTTTTCCTGTTAATCCTAGCATGATAAAGAAGATTCAAAGAGAGTGAGATGCCAGCTCCTTTCATTCAGTCAGTAGCTTCAAACATTTCTGGTATATGAAAAACATGTTTTTCAATGGCAAAAATCAATGAATATTGTAAATGCACAAACAGTAATATCTCCACATTGCAAGGTGCAATTCTGAAATTTTTTGCTTTTTCCTGTTAATCCTAGCATGATAAAGAAGATTCAAAGAGAGTGAGATGCCAGCTCCTTTCATTCAGTCAGTAGCTTCAAACATTTCTGGTATATGAAAAACATGTTTTTCAATGGCAAAAATCAATGAATATTGTAAATGCACAAACAGTAATATCTCCACATTGCACGGTGCAATTCTGAAATTTTTAGCTTTTTCCTGTTAATCCTAGCATGATAAAGAAGATTCAAAGAGAGTGAGATGCCAGCTCCTTTCATTCAGTCAGTAGCTTCAAACATTTCTGGTATATGAAAAACATGTTTTTCAATGGCAAAAATCAATGAATATTGTAAATGCACAAACAGTAATATCTCCACATTGCAAGGTGCAATTCTGAAATTTTTTGCTTTTTCCTGCTAATCCTAGCATGATAAAGAAGATTCAAAGAGAGTGAGATGCCAGCTCCTTTCATTCAGTCAGTAGCTTCAAACATTTCTGGTATATGAAAAACATGTTTTTCAATGGCAAAAATCAATGAATATTGTAAATGCACAAACAGTAATATCTCCACATTGCACGGTGCAATTCTGAAATTTTTAGCTTTTTCCTGTTAATCCTAGCATGATAAAGAAGATTCAAAGAGAGTGAGATGCCAGCTCCTTTCATTCAGTCAGTAGCTTCAAACATTTCTGGACGTTTTTCAATGGCAAAAATCAATGAATATTGTAAATGCACAAACAGTAATATCTCCACATTGCAAGGTGCAATTCTGAAATTTTTTGCTTTTTCCTGTTAATCCTAGCATGATAAAGAAGATTCAAAGAGAGTGAGATGCCAGCTCCTTTCATTCAGTCAGTAGCTTCAAACATTTCTGGTATATGAAAAACATGTTTTTCAATGGCAAAAATCAATGAATATTGTAAATGCACAAACAGTAATATCTCCACATTGCACGGTGCAATTCTGAAATTTTTAGCTTTTTCCTGTTAATCCTAGCATGATAAAGAAGATTCAAAGAGAGTGAGATGCCAGCTCCTTTCATTCAGTCAGTAGCTTCAAACATTTCTGGTATATGAAAAACATGTTTTTCAATGGCAAAAATCAATGAATATTGTAAATGCACAAACAGTAATATCTCCACATTGCAAGGTGCAATTCTGAAATTTTTTGCTTTTTCCTGTTAATCCTAGCATGATAAAGAAGATTCAAAGAGAGTGAGATGCCAGCTCCTTTCATTCAGTCAGTAGCTTCAAACATTTCTGGTATATGAAAAACATGTTTTTCAATGGCAAAAATCAATGAATATTGTAAATGCACAAACAGTAATATCTCCACATTGCAAGGTGCAATTCTGAAATTTTTTGCTTTTTCCTGCTAATCCTAGCATGATAAAGAAGATTCAAAGAGAGTGAGATGCCAGCTCCTTTCATTCAGTCAGTAGCTTCAAACATTTCTGGTATATGAAAAACATGTTTTTCAATGGCAAAAATCAATGAATATTGTAAATGCACAAACAGTAATATCTCCACATTGCACGGTGCAATTCTGAAATTTTTAGCTTTTTCCTGTTAATCCTAGCATGATAAAGAAGATTCAAAGAGAGTGAGATGCCAGCTCCTTTCATTCAGTCAGTAGCTTCAAACATTTCTGGTATATGAAAAACATGTTTTTCAATGGCAAAAATCAATGAATATTGTAAATGCACAAACAGTAATATCTCCACATTGCAAGGTGCAATTCTGAAATTTTTTGCTTTTTCCTGTTAATCCTAGCATGATAAAGAAGATTCAAAGAGAGTGAGATGCCAGCTCCTTTCATTCAGTCAGTAGCTTCAAACATTTCTGGTATATGAAAAACATGTTTTTCAATGGCAAAAATCAATGAATATTGTAAATGCACAAACAGTAATATCTCCACATTGCAAGGTGCAATTCTGAAATTTTTTGCTTTTTCCTGCTAATCCTAGCATGATAAAGAAGATTCAAAGAGAGTGAGATGCCAGCTCCTTTCATTCAGTCAGTAGCTTCAAACATTTCTGGTATATGAAAAACATGTTTTTCAATGGCAAAAATCAATGAATATTGTAAATGCACAAACAGTAATATCTCCATATTGCACGGTGCAATTCTGAAATTTTTAGCTTTTTCCTGTTAATCCTAGCATGATAAAGAAGATTCAAAGAGAGTGAGATGCCAGCTCCTTTCATTCAGTCAGTAGCTTCAAACATTTCTGGTATATGAAAAACATGTTTTTCAATGGCAAAAATCAATGAATATTGTAAATGCACAAACAGTAATATCTCCACATTGCAAGGTGCAATTCTGAAATTTTTTGCTTTTTCCTGCTAATCCTAGCATGATAAAGAAGATTCAAAGAGAGTGAGATGCCAGCTCCTTTCATTCAGTCAGTAGCTTCAAACATTTCTGGTATATGAAAAACATGTTTTTCAATGGCAAAAATCAATGAATATTGTAAATGCACAAACAGTAATATCTCCACATTGCACGGTGCAATTCTGAAATTTTTAGCTTTTTCCTGTTAATCCTAGCATGATAAAGAAGATTCAAAGAGAGTGAGATGCCAGCTCCTTTCATTCAGTCAGTAGCTTCAAACATTTCTGGACGTTTTTCAATGGCAAAAATCAATGAATATTGTAAATGCACAAACAGTAATATCTCCACATTGCACGGTGCAATTCTGAAATTTTTAGCTTTTTCCTGTTAATCCTAGCATGATAAAGAAGATTCAAAGAGAGTGAGATGCCAGCTCCTTTCATTCAGTCAGTAGCTTCAAAAATTCTGGTATATGAAAAACATGTTTTTCAATGGCAAAAATCAATGAATATTGTAAATGCACAAACAGTAATATCTCCACATTGCAAGGTGCAATTCTGAAATTGTTTGCTTTTTCCTGCTAATCCTAGCATGATAAAGAAGATTCAAAGAGAGTGAGATGCCAGCTCCTTTCATTCAGTCAGTAGCTTCAAACATTTCTGGTATATGAAAAACATGTTTTTCAATGGCAAAAATCAATGAATATTGTAAATGCACAAACAGTAATATCTCCACATTGCACGGTGCAATTCTGAAATTTTAGCTTTTTCCTGTTAATCCTAGCATGATAAAGAAGATTCAAAGAGAGTGAGATGCCAGCTCCTTTCATTCAGTCAGTAGCTTCAAACATTTCTGGTATATGAAAAACATGTTTTTCAATGGCAAAAATCAATGAATATTGTAAATGCACAAACAGTAATATCTCCACATTGCAAGGTGCAATTCTGAAATTTTTTGCTTTTTCCTGTTAATCCTAGCATGATAAAGAAGATTCAAAGAGAGTGAGATGCCAGCTCCTTTCATTCAGTCAGTAGCTTCAAACATTTCTGGTATATGAAAAACATGTTTTTCAATGGCAAAAATCAATGAATATTGTAAATGCACAAACAGTAATATCTCCACATTGCAAGGTGCAATTCTGAAATTTTTTGCTTTTTCCTGCTAATCCTAGCATGATAAAGAAGATTCAAAGAGAGTGAGATGCCAGCTCCTTTCATTCAGTCAGTAGCTTCAAACATTTCTGGTATATGAAAAACATGTTTTTCAATGGCAAAAATCAATGAATATTGTAAATGCACAAACAGTAATATCTCCACATTGCAAGGTGCAATTCTGAAATTTTTTGCTTTTTCCTGCTAATCCTAGCATGATAAAGAAGATTCAAAGAGAGTGAGATGCCAGCTCTTTTCATTCAGTCAGTAGCTTCAAACATTTCTGGTATATGAAAAACATGTTTTTCAATGGCAAAAATCAATGAATATTGTAAATGCACAAACAGTAATATCTCCACATTGCACGGTGCAATTCTGAAATTTTTAGCTTTTTCCTGTTAATCCTAGCATGATAAAGAAGATTCAAAGAGAGTGAGATGCCAGCTCCTTTCATTCAGTCAGTAGCTTCAAACATTTCTGGTATATGAAAAACATGTTTTTCAATGGCAAAAATCAATGAATATTGTAAATGCACAAACAGTAATATCTCCACATTGCAAGGTGCAATTCTGAAATTTTTTGCTTTTTCCTGTTAATCCTAGCATGATAAAGAAGATTCAAAGAGAGTGAGATGCCAGCTCCTTTCATTCAGTCAGTAGCTTCAAACATTTCTGGTATATGAAAAACATGTTTTTCAATGGCAAAAATCAATGAATATTGTAAATGCACAAACAGTAATATCTCCACATTGCACGGTGCAATTCTGAAATTTTTAGCTTTTTCCTGTTAATCCTAGCATGATAAAGAAGATTCAAAGAGAGTGAGATGCCAGCTCCTTTCATTCAGTCAGTAGCTTCAAACATTTCTGGTATATGAAAAACATGTTTTTCAATGGCAAAAATCAATGAATATTGTAAATGCACAAACAGTAATATCTCCACATTGCAAGGTGCAATTCTGAAATTTTTTGCTTTTTCCTGCTAATCCTAGCATGATAAAGAAGATTCAAAGAGAGTGAGATGCCAGCTCCTTTCATTCAGTCAGTAGCTTCAAACATTTCTGGTATATGAAAAACATGTTTTTCAATGGCAAAAATCAATGAATATTGTAAATGCACAAACAGTAATATCTCCACATTGCACGGTGCAATTCTGAAATTTTTAGCTTTTTCCTGTTAATCCTAGCATGATAAAGAAGATTCAAAGAGAGTGAGATGCCAGCTCCTTTCATTCAGTCAGTAGCTTCAAACATTTCTGGACGTTTTTCAATGGCAAAAATCAATGAATATTGTAAATGCACAAACAGTAATATCTCCACATTGCAAGGTGCAATTCTGAAATTTTTTGCTTTTTCCTGTTAATCCTAGCATGATAAAGAAGATTCAAAGAGAGTGAGATGCCAGCTCCTTTCATTCAGTCAGTAGCTTCAAACATTTCTGGTATATGAAAAACATGTTTTTCAATGGCAAAAATCAATGAATATTGTAAATGCACAAACAGTAATATCTCCACATTGCACGGTGCAATTCTGAAATTTTTAGCTTTTTCCTGTTAATCCTAGCATGATAAAGAAGATTCAAAGAGAGTGAGATGCCAGCTCCTTTCATTCAGTCAGTAGCTTCAAACATTTCTGGTATATGAAAAACATGTTTTTCAATGGCAAAAATCAATGAATATTGTAAATGCACAAACAGTAATATCTCCACATTGCAAGGTGCAATTCTGAAATTTTTTGCTTTTTCCTGTTAATCCTAGCATGATAAAGAAGATTCAAAGAGAGTGAGATGCCAGCTCCTTTCATTCAGTCAGTAGCTTCAAACATTTCTGGTATATGAAAAACATGTTTTTCAATGGCAAAAATCAATGAATATTGTAAATGCACAAACAGTAATATCTCCACATTGCAAGGTGCAATTCTGAAATTTTTTGCTTTTTCCTGCTAATCCTAGCATGATAAAGAAGATTCAAAGAGAGTGAGATGCCAGCTCCTTTCATTCAGTCAGTAGCTTCAAACATTTCTGGTATATGAAAAACATGTTTTTCAATGGCAAAAATCAATGAATATTGTAAATGCACAAACAGTAATATCTCCACATTGCACGGTGCAATTCTGAAATTTTTAGCTTTTTCCTGTTAATCCTAGCATGATAAAGAAGATTCAAAGAGAGTGAGATGCCAGCTCCTTTCATTCAGTCAGTAGCTTCAAACATTTCTGGTATATGAAAAACATGTTTTTCAATGGCAAAAATCAATGAATATTGTAAATGCACAAACAGTAATATCTCCACATTGCAAGGTGCAATTCTGAAATTTTTTGCTTTTTCCTGTTAATCCTAGCATGATAAAGAAGATTCAAAGAGAGTGAGATGCCAGCTCCTTTCATTCAGTCAGTAGCTTCAAACATTTCTGGTATATGAAAAACATGTTTTTCAATGGCAAAAATCAATGAATATTGTAAATGCACAAACAGTAATATCTCCACATTGCAAGGTGCAATTCTGAAATTTTTTGCTTTTTCCTGCTAATCCTAGCATGATAAAGAAGATTCAAAGAGAGTGAGATGCCAGCTCCTTTCATTCAGTCAGTAGCTTCAAACATTTCTGGTATATGAAAAACATGTTTTTCAATGGCAAAAATCAATGAATATTGTAAATGCACAAACAGTAATATCTCCATATTGCACGGTGCAATTCTGAAATTTTTAGCTTTTTCCTGTTAATCCTAGCATGATAAAGAAGATTCAAAGAGAGTGAGATGCCAGCTCCTTTCATTCAGTCAGTAGCTTCAAACATTTCTGGTATATGAAAAACATGTTTTTCAATGGCAAAAATCAATGAATATTGTAAATGCACAAACAGTAATATCTCCACATTGCAAGGTGCAATTCTGAAATTTTTTGCTTTTTCCTGCTAATCCTAGCATGATAAAGAAGATTCAAAGAGAGTGAGATGCCAGCTCCTTTCATTCAGTCAGTAGCTTCAAACATTTCTGGTATATGAAAAACATGTTTTTCAATGGCAAAAATCAATGAATATTGTAAATGCACAAACAGTAATATCTCCACATTGCACGGTGCAATTCTGAAATTTTTAGCTTTTTCCTGTTAATCCTAGCATGATAAAGAAGATTCAAAGAGAGTGAGATGCCAGCTCCTTTCATTCAGTCAGTAGCTTCAAACATTTCTGGACGTTTTTCAATGGCAAAAATCAATGAATATTGTAAATGCACAAACAGTAATATCTCCACATTGCAAGGTGCAATTCTGAAATTTTTTGCTTTTTCCTGTTAATCCTAGCATGATAAAGAAGATTCAAAGAGAGTGAGATGCCAGCTCCTTTCATTCAGTCAGTAGCTTCAAACATTTCTGGTATATGAAAAACATGATTTTCAATGGCAAAAATCAATGAATATTGTAAATGCACAAACAGTAATATCTCCACATTGCACGGTGCAATTCTGAAATTTTTAGCTTTTTCCTGTTAATCCTAGCATGATAAAGAAGATTCAAAGAGAGTGAGATGCCAGCTCCTTTCATTCAGTCAGTAGCTTCAAACATTTCTGGTATATGAAAAACATGTTTTTCAATGGCAAAAATCAATGAATATTGTAAATGCACAAACAGTAATATCTCCACATTGCAAGGTGCAATTCTGAAATTGTTTGCTTTTTCCTGCTAATCCTAGCATGATAAAGAAGATTCAAAGAGAGTGAGATGCCAGCTCCTTTCATTCAGTCAGTAGCTTCAAACATTTCTGGTATATGAAAAACATGTTTTTCAATGGCAAAAATCAATGAATATTGTAAATGCACAAACAGTAATATCTCCACATTGCACGGTGCAATTCTGAAATTTTTAGCTTTTTCCTGTTAATCCTAGCATGATAAAGAAGATTCAAAGAGAGTGAGATGCCAGCTCCTTTCATTCAGTCAGTAGCTTCAAACATTTCTGGTATATGAAAAACATGTTTTTCAATGGCAAAAATCAATGAATATTGTAAATGCACAAACAGTAATATCTCCACATTGCAAGGTGCAATTCTGAAATTTTTTGCTTTTTCCTGTTAATCCTAGCATGATAAAGAAGATTCAAAGAGAGTGAGATGCCAGCTCCTTTCATTCAGTCAGTAGCTTCAAACATTTCTGGTATATGAAAAACATGTTTTTCAATGGCAAAAATCAATGAATATTGTAAATGCACAAACAGTAATATCTCCACATTGCAAGGTGCAATTCTGAAATTTTTTGCTTTTTCCTGCTAATCCTAGCATGATAAAGAAGATTCAAAGAGAGTGAGATGCCAGCTCCTTTCATTCAGTCAGTAGCTTCAAACATTTCTGGTATATGAAAAACATGTTTTTCAATGGCAAAAATCAATGAATATTGTAAATGCACAAACAGTAATATCTCCACATTGCAAGGTGCAATTCTGAAATTTTTTGCTTTTTCCTGCTAATCCTAGCATGATAAAGAAGATTCAAAGAGAGTGAGATGCCAGCTCCTTTCATTCAGTCAGTAGCTTCAAACATTTCTGGTATATGAAAAACATGTTTTTCAATGGCAAAAATCAATGAATATTGTAAATGCACAAACAGTAATATCTCCACATTGCACGGTGCAATTCTGAAATTTTTAGCTTTTTCCTGTTAATCCTAGCATGATAAAGAAGATTCAAAGAGAGTGAGATGCCAGCTCCTTTCATTCAGTCAGTAGCTTCAAACATTTCTGGTATATGAAAAACATGTTTTTCAATGGCAAAAATCAATGAATATTGTAAATGCACAAACAGTAATATCTCCACATTGCAAGGTGCAATTCTGAAATTTTTTGCTTTTTCCTGTTAATCCTAGCATGATAAAGAAGATTCAAAGAGAGTGAGATGCCAGCTCCTTTCATTCAGTCAGTAGCTTCAAACATTTCTGGTATATGAAAAACATGATTTTCAATGGCAAAAATCAATGAATATTGTAAATGCACAAACAGTAATATCTCCACATTGCACGGTGCAATTCTGAAATTTTTAGCTTTTTCCTGTTAATCCTAGCATGATAAAGAAGATTCAAAGAGAGTGAGATGCCAGCTCCTTTCATTCAGTCAGTAGCTTCAAAAATTCTGGTATATGAAAAACATGTTTTTCAATGGCAAAAATCAATGAATATTGTAAATGCACAAACAGTAATATCTCCACATTGCAAGGTGCAATTCTGAAATTGTTTGCTTTTTCCTGCTAATCCTAGCATGATAAAGAAGATTCAAAGAGAGTGAGATGCCAGCTCCTTTCATTCAGTCAGTAGCTTCAAACATTTCTGGTATATGAAAAACATGTTTTTC
>NW_027370255.1:0-37112 GCF_046119375.1 Phyllobates terribilis
CATGTTTTTCAATGGCAAAAATCAATGAATATTGTAAATGCACAAACAGTAATATCTCCACATTGCACGGTGCAATTCTGAAATTTTTAGCTTTTTCCTGTTAATCCTAGCATGATAAAGAAGATTCAAAGAGAGTGAGATGCCAGCTCCTTTCATTCAGTCAGTAGCTTCAAACATTTCTGGTATATGAAAAACATGTTTTTCAATGGCAAAAATCAATGAATATTGTAAATGCACAAACAGTAATATCTCCACATTGCAAGGTGCAATTCTGAAATTTTTTGCTTTTTCCTGCTAATCCTAGCATGATAAAGAAGATTCAAAGAGAGTGAGATGCCAGCTCCTTGCATTCAGTCAGTAGCTTCAAACATTTCTGGTATATGAAAAACATGTTTTTCAATGGCAAAAATCAATGAATATTGTAAATGCACAAACAGTAATATCTCCACATTGCACGGTGCAATTCTGAAATTTTTAGCTTTTTCCTGTTAATCCTAGCATGATAAAGAAGATTCAAAGAGAGTGAGATGCCAGCTCCTTTCATTCAGTCAGTAGCTTCAAACATTTCTGGACGTTTTTCAATGGCAAAAATCAATGAATATTGTAAATGCACAAACAGTAATATCTCCACATTGCAAGGTGCAATTCTGAAATTTTTTGCTTTTTCCTGTTAATCCTAGCATGATAAAGAAGATTCAAAGAGAGTGATATGCCAGCTCCTTTCATTCAGTCAGTAGCTTCAAACATTTCTGGTATATGAAAATGTTTTTCAATGGCAAAAATCAATGAATATTGTAAATGCACAAACAGTAATATCTCCACATTGCAAGGTGCAATTCTGAAATTTTTTGCTTTTTCCTGTTAATCCTAGCATGATAAAGAAGATTCAAAGAGAGTGAGATGCCAGCTCCTTTCATTCAGTCAGTAGCTTCAAACATTTCTGGTATATGAAAAACATGTTTTTCAATGGCAAAAATCAATGAATATTGTAAATGCACAAACAGTAATATCTCCACATTGCAAGGTGCAATTCTGAAATTTTTTGCTTTTTCCTGCTAATCCTAGCATGATAAAGAATATTCAAAGAGAGTGAGATGCCAGCTCCTTTCATTCAGTCAGTAGCTTCAAACATTTCTGGACGTTTTTCAATGGCAAAAATCAATGAATATTGTAAATGCACAAACAGTAATATCTCCACATTGCAAGGTGCAATTCTGAAATTTTTTGCTTTTTCCTGCTAATCCTAGCATGATAAAGAAGATTCAAAGAGAGTGAGATGCCAGCTCCTTTCATTCAGTCAGTAGCTTCAAACATTTCTGGTATATGAAAAACATGTTTTTCAATGGCAAAAATCAATGAATATTGTAAATGCACAAACAGTAATATCTCCACATTGCACGGTGCAATTCTGAAATTTTTAGCTTTTTCCTGTTAATCCTAGCATGATAAAGAAGATTCAAAGAGAGTGAGATGCCAGCTCCTTTCATTCAGTCAGTAGCTTCAAACATTTCTGGTATATGAAAAACATGTTTTTCAATGGCAAAAATCAATGAATATTGTAAATGCACAAACAGTAATATCTCCACATTGCACGGTGCAATTCTGAAATTTTTAGCTTTTTCCTGTTAATCCTAGCATGATAAAGAAGATTCAAAGAGAGTGAGATGCCAGCTCCTTTCATTCAGTCAGTAGCTTCAAACATTTCTGGTATATGAAAAACATGTTTTTCAATGGCAAAAATCAATGAATATTGTAAATGCACAAACAGTAATATCTCCACATTGCAAGGTGCAATTCTGAAATTTTTTGCTTTTTCCTGCTAATCCTAGCATGATAAAGAAGATTCAAAGAGAGTGAGATGCCAGCTCCTTGCATTCAGTCAGTAGCTTCAAACATTTCTGGTATATGAAAAACATGTTTTTCAATGGCAAAAATCAATGAATATTGTAAATGCACAAACAGTAATATCTCCACATTGCACGGTGCAATTCTGAAATTTTTAGCTTTTTCCTGTTAATCCTAGCATGATAAAGAAGATTCAAAGAGAGTGAGATGCCAGCTCCTTTCATTCAGTCAGTAGCTTCAAACATTTCTGGACGTTTTTCAATGGCAAAAATCAATGAATATTATAAATGCACAAACAGTAATATCTCCACATTGCAAGGTGCAATTCTGAAATTTTTTGCTTTTTCCTGTTAATCCTAGCATGATAAAGAAGATTCAAAGAGAGTGATATGCCAGCTCCTTTCATTCAGTCAGTAGCTTCAAACATTTCTGGTATATGAAAAACATGTTTTTCAATGGCAAAAATCAATGAATATTGTAAATGCACAAACAGTAATATCTCCACATTGCAAGGTGCAATTCTGAAATTTTTTGCTTTTTCCTGTTAATCCTAGCATGATAAAGAAGATTCAAAGAGAGTGAGATGCCAGCTCCTTTCATTCAGTCAGTAGCTTCAAACATTTCTGGTATATGAAAAACATGTTTTTCAATGGCAAAAATCAATGAATATTGTAAATGCACAAACAGTAATATCTCCACATTGCAAGGTGCAATTCTGAAATTTTTTGCTTTTTCCTGCTAATCCTAGCATGATAAAGAAGATTCAAAGAGAGTGAGATGCCAGCTCCTTTCAATCAGTCAGTAGCTTCAAACATTTCTGGTATATGAAAAACATGTTTTTCAATGGCAAAAATCAATGAATATTGTAAATGCACAAACAGTAATATCTCCACATTGCACGGTGCAATTCTGAAATTTTTTGCTTTTTCCTGCTAATCCTAGCATGATAAAGAAGATTCAAAGAGAGTGAGATGCCAGCTCCTTTCATTCAGTCAGTAGCTTCAAACATTTCTGGACGTTTTTCAATGGCAA
Source organism: Phyllobates terribilis (assembly GCF_046119375.1). Lineage (NCBI taxonomy): Eukaryota > Metazoa > Chordata > Amphibia > Anura > Dendrobatidae > Phyllobates > Phyllobates terribilis. The sequence continues at coordinate 2,878 of NW_027370255.1, forward strand.
AAATCAATGAATATTGTAAATGCACAAACAGTAATATCTCCACATTGCACGGTGCAATTCTGAAATTTTTTGCTTTTTCCTGCTAATCCTAGCATGATAAAGAAGATTCAAAGAGAGTGAGATGCCAGCTCCTTTCATTCAGTCAGTAGCTTCAAACATTTCTGGACGTTTTTCAATGGCAAAAATCAATGAATATTGTAAATGCACAAACAGTAATATCTCCACATTGCAAGGTGCAATTCTGAAATTTTTTGCTTTTTCCTGTTAATCCTAGCATGATAAAGAAGATTCAAAGAGAGTGAGATGCCAGCTCCTTTCATTCAGTCAGTAGCTTCAAACATTTCTGGTATATGAAAAACATGTTTTTCAATGGCAAAAATCAATGAATATTGTAAATGCACAAACAGTAATATCTCCACATTGCATGGTGCAATTCTGAAATTTTTAGCTTTTTCCTGTTAATCCTAGCATGATAAAGAAGATTCAAAGAGAGTGAGATGCCAGCTCCTTTCATTCAGTCAGTAGCTTCAAACATTTCTGGTATATGAAAAACATGTTTTTCAATGGCAAAAATCAATGAATATTGTAAATGCACAAACAGTAATATCTCCACATTGCAAGGTGCAATTCTGAAATTTTTTGCTTTTTCCTGTTAATCCTAGCATGATAAAGAAGATTCAAAGAGAGTGAGATGCCAGCTCCTTTCATTCAGTCAGTAGCTTCAAACATTTCTGGTATATGAAAAACATGTTTTTCAATGGCATAAATCAATGAATATTGTAAATGCACAAACAGTAATATCTCCACATTGCAAGGTGCAATTCTGAAATTTTTTGCTTTTTCCTGCTAATCCTAGCATGATAAAGAAGATTCAAAGAGAGTGAGATGCCAGCTCCTTTCATTCAGTCAGTAGCTTCAAACATTTCTGGTATATGAAAAACATGTTTTTCAATGGCAAAAATCAATGAATATTGTAAATGCACAAACAGTAATATCTCCACATTGCACGGTGCAATTCTGAAATTTTTAGCTTTTTCCTGTTAATCCTAGCATGATAAAGAAGATTCAAAGAGAGTGAGATGCCAGCTCCTTTCATTCAGTCAGTAGCTTCAAACATTTCTGGTATATGAAAAACATGTTTTTCAATGGCAAAAATCAATGAATATTGTAAATGCACAAACAGTAATATCTCCACATTGCAAGGTGCAATTCTGAAATTTTTTGCTTTTTCCTGCTAATCCTAGCATGATAAAGAAGATTCAAAGAGAGTGAGATGCCAGCTCCTTTCATTCAGTCAGTAGCTTCAAACATTTCTGGTATATGAAAAACATGTTTTTCAATGGCAAAAATCAATGAATATTGTAAATGCACAAACAGTAATATCTCCACATTGCACGGTGCAATTCTGAAATTTTTAGCTTTTTCCTGTTAATCCTAGCATGATAAAGAAGATTCAAAGAGAGTGAGATGCCAGCTCCTTTCATTCAGTCAGTAGCTTCAAACATTTCTGGTATATGAAAAACATGTTTTTCAATGGCAAAAATCAATGAATATTGTAAATGCACAAACAGTAATATCTCCACATTGCAAGGTGCAATTCTGAAATTTTTTGCTTTTTCCTGCTAATCCTAGCATGATAAAGAAGATTCAAAGAGAGTGAGATGCCAGCTCCTTGCATTCAGTCAGTAGCTTCAAACATTTCTGGTATATGAAAAACATGTTTTTCAATGGCAAAAATCAATGAATATTGTAAATGCACAAACAGTAATATCTCCACATTGCACGGTGCAATTCTGAAATTTTTAGCTTTTTCCTGTTAATCCTAGCATGATAAAGAAGATTCAAAGAGAGTGAGATGCCAGCTCCTTTCATTCAGTCAGTAGCTTCAAACATTTCTGGACGTTTTTCAATGGCAAAAATCAATGAATATTGTAAATGCACAAACAGTAATATCTCCACATTGCAAGGTGCAATTCTGAAATTTTTTGCTTTTTCCTGTTAATCCTAGCATGATAAAGAAGATTCAAAGAGAGTGATATGCCAGCTCCTTTCATTCAGTCAGTAGCTTCAAACATTTCTGGTATATGAAAATGTTTTTCAATGGCAAAAATCAATGAATATTGTAAATGCACAAACAGTAATATCTCCACATTGCAAGGTGCAATTCTGAAATTTTTTGCTTTTTCCTGTTAATCCTAGCATGATAAAGAAGATTCAAAGAGAGTGAGATGCCAGCTCCTTTCATTCAGTCAGTAGCTTCAAACATTTCTGGTATATGAAAAACATGTTTTTCAATGGCAAAAATCAATGAATATTGTAAATGCACAAACAGTAATATCTCCACATTGCAAGGTGCAATTCTGAAATTTTTTGCTTTTTCCTGCTAATCCTAGCATGATAAAGAATATTCAAAGAGAGTGAGATGCCAGCTCCTTTCATTCAGTCAGTAGCTTCAAACATTTCTGGACGTTTTTCAATGGCAAAAATCAATGAATATTGTAAATGCACAAACAGTAATATCTCCACATTGCAAGGTGCAATTCTGAAATTTTTTGCTTTTTCCTGCTAATCCTAGCATGATAAAGAAGATTCAAAGAGAGTGAGATGCCAGCTCCTTTCATTCAGTCAGTAGCTTCAAACATTTCTGGTATATGAAAAACATGTTTTTCAATGGCAAAAATCAATGAATATTGTAAATGCACAAACAGTAATATCTCCACATTGCACGGTGCAATTCTGAAATTTTTAGCTTTTTCCTGTTAATCCTAGCATGATAAAGAAGATTCAAAGAGAGTGAGATGCCAGCTCCTTTCATTCAGTCAGTAGCTTCAAACATTTCTGGTATATGAAAAACATGTTTTTCAATGGCAAAAATCAATGAATATTGTAAATGCACAAACAGTAATATCTCCACATTGCACGGTGCAATTCTGAAATTTTTAGCTTTTTCCTGTTAATCCTAGCATGATAAAGAAGATTCAAAGAGAGTGAGATGCCAGCTCCTTTCATTCAGTCAGTAGCTTCAAACATTTCTGGTATATGAAAAACATGTTTTTCAATGGCAAAAATCAATGAATATTGTAAATGCACAAACAGTAATATCTCCACATTGCAAGGTGCAATTCTGAAATTTTTTGCTTTTTCCTGCTAATCCTAGCATGATAAAGAAGATTCAAAGAGAGTGAGATGCCAGCTCCTTGCATTCAGTCAGTAGCTTCAAACATTTCTGGTATATGAAAAACATGTTTTTCAATGGCAAAAATCAATGAATATTGTAAATGCACAAACAGTAATATCTCCACATTGCACGGTGCAATTCTGAAATTTTTAGCTTTTTCCTGTTAATCCTAGCATGATAAAGAAGATTCAAAGAGAGTGAGATGCCAGCTCCTTTCATTCAGTCAGTAGCTTCAAACATTTCTGGACGTTTTTCAATGGCAAAAATCAATGAATATTATAAATGCACAAACAGTAATATCTCCACATTGCAAGGTGCAATTCTGAAATTTTTTGCTTTTTCCTGTTAATCCTAGCATGATAAAGAAGATTCAAAGAGAGTGATATGCCAGCTCCTTTCATTCAGTCAGTAGCTTCAAACATTTCTGGTATATGAAAAACATGTTTTTCAATGGCAAAAATCAATGAATATTGTAAATGCACAAACAGTAATATCTCCACATTGCAAGGTGCAATTCTGAAATTTTTTGCTTTTTCCTGTTAATCCTAGCATGATAAAGAAGATTCAAAGAGAGTGAGATGCCAGCTCCTTTCATTCAGTCAGTAGCTTCAAACATTTCTGGTATATGAAAAACATGTTTTTCAATGGCAAAAATCAATGAATATTGTAAATGCACAAACAGTAATATCTCCACATTGCAAGGTGCAATTCTGAAATTTTTTGCTTTTTCCTGCTAATCCTAGCATGATAAAGAAGATTCAAAGAGAGTGAGATGCCAGCTCCTTTCAATCAGTCAGTAGCTTCAAACATTTCTGGTATATGAAAAACATGTTTTTCAATGGCAAAAATCAATGAATATTGTAAATGCACAAACAGTAATATCTCCACATTGCACGGTGCAATTCTGAAATTTTTTGCTTTTTCCTGCTAATCCTAGCATGATAAAGAAGATTCAAAGAGAGTGAGATGCCAGCTCCTTTCATTCAGTCAGTAGCTTCAAACATTTCTGGACGTTTTTCAATGGCAAAAATCAATGAATATTGTAAATGCACAAACAGTAATATCTCCACATTGCAAGGTGCAATTCTGAAATTTTTTGCTTTTTCCTGCTAATCCTAGCATGATAAAGAAGATTCAAAGAGAGTGAGATGCCAGCTCCTTTCAATCAGTCAGTAGCTTCAAACATTTCTGGTATATGAAAAACGTTTTTCAATGGCAAAAATCAATGAATATTGTAAATGCACAAACAGTAATATCTCCACATTGCACGGTGCAATTCTGAAATTTTTTGCTTTTTCCTGCTAATCCTAGCATGATAAAGAAGATTCAAAGAGAGTGAGATGCCAGCTCCTTTCATTCAGTCAGTAGCTTCAAACATTTCTGGACGTTTTTCAATGGCAAAAATCAATGAATATTGTAAATGCACAAACAGTAATATCTCCACATTGCAAGGTGCAATTCTGAAATTTTTTGCTTTTTCCTGCTAATCCTAGCATGATAAAGAAGATTCAAAGAGAGTGAGATGCCAGCTCCTTTCATTCAGTCAGTAGCTTCAAACATTTCTGGTATATGAAAAACATGTTTTTCAATGGCAAAAATCAATGAATATTGTAAATGCACAAACAGTAATATCTCCACATTGCACGGTGCAATTCTGAAATTTTTAGCTTTTTCCTGTTAATCCTAGCATGATAAAGAAGATTCAAAGAGAGTGAGATGCCAGCTCCTTTCATTCAGTCAGTAGCTTCAAACATTTCTGGTATATGAAAAACATGTTTTTCAATGGCAAAAATCAATGAATATTGTAAATGCACAAACAGTAATATCTCCACATTGCAAGGTGCAATTCTGAAATTTTTTGCTTTTTCCTGTTAATCCTAGCATGATAAAGAAGATTCAAAGAGAGTGAGATGCCAGCTCCTTTCATTCAGTCAGTAGCTTCAAACATTTCTGGTATATGAAAAACATGTTTTTCAATGGCAAAAATCAATGAATATTGTAAATGCACAAACAGTAATATCTCCACATTGCGAGGTGCAATTCTGAAATTTTTTGCTTTTTCCTGTTAATCCTAGCATGATAAAGAAGATTCAAAGAGAGTGAGATGCCAGCTCCTTTCATTCAGTCAGTAGCTTCAAACATTTCTGGTATATGAAAAACATGTTTTTCAATGGCAAAAATCAATGAATATTGTAAATGCACAAACAGTAATATCTCCACATTGCAAGGTGCAATTCTGAAATTTTTTGCTTTTTCCTGCTAATCCTAGCATGATAAAGAAGATTCAAAGAGAGTGAGATGCCAGCTCCTTTCATTCAGTCAGTAGCTTCAAACATTTCTGGACGTTTTTCAATGGCAAAAATCAATGAATATTGTAAATGCACAAACAGTAATATCTCCACATTGCAAGGTGCAATTCTGAAATTTTTTGCTTTTTCCTGCTAATCCTAGCATGATAAAGAAGATTCAAAGAGAGTGAGATGCCAGCTCCTTTCATTCAGTCCGTAGCTTCAAACATTTCTGGTATATGAAAAACATGTTTTTCAATGGCAAAAATCAATGAATATTGTAAATGCACAAACAGTAATATCTCCACATTGCACGGTGCAATTCTGAAATTTTTAGCTTTTTCCTGTTAATCCTAGCATGATAAAGAAGATTCAAAGAGAGTGAGATGCCAGCTCCTTTCATTCAGTCAGTAGCTTCAAACATTTCTGGTATATGAAATGGCAAAAATCAATGAATATTGTAAATGCACAAACAGTAATATCTCCACATTGCACGGTGCAATTCTGAAATTTTTAGCTTTTTCCTGTTAATCCTAGCATGATGAAGATTCAAAGAGAGTGAGATGCCAGCTCCTTTCATTCAGTCAGTAGCTTCAAACATTTCTGGTATATGAAAAACATGTTTTTCAATGGCAAAAATCAATGAATATTGTAAATGCACAAACAGTAATATCTCCACATTGCAAGGTGCAATTCTGAAATTTTTTGCTTTTTCCTGCTAATCCTAGCATGATAAAGAAGATTCAAAGAGAGTGAGATGCCAGCTCCTTGCATTCAGTCAGTAGCTTCAAACATTTCTGGTATATGAAAAACATGTTTTTCAATGGCAAAAATCAATGAATATTGTAAATGCACAAACAGTAATATCTCCACATTGCACGGTGCAATTCTGAAATTTTTAGCTTTTTCCTGTTAATCCTAGCATGATAAAGAAGATTCAAAGAGAGTGAGATGCCAGCTCCTTTCATTCAGTCAGTAGCTTCAAACATTTCTGGACGTTTTTCAATGGCAAAAATCAATGAATATTATAAATGCACAAACAGTAATATCTCCACATTGCAAGGTGCAATTCTGAAATTTTTTGCTTTTTCCTGTTAATCCTAGCATGATAAAGAAGATTCAAAGAGAGTGATATGCCAGCTCCTTTCATTCAGTCAGTAGCTTCAAACATTTCTGGTATATGAAAAACATGTTTTTCAATGGCAAAAATCAATGAATATTGTAAATGCACAAACAGTAATATCTCCACATTTCAAGGTGCAATTCTGAAATTTTTTGCTTTTTCCTGTTAATCCTAGCATGATAAAGAAGATTCAAAGAGAGTGAGATGCCAGCTCCTTTCATTCAGTCAGTAGCTTCAAACATTTCTGGTATATGAAAAACATGTTTTTCAATGGCAAAAATCAATGAATATTGTAAATGCACAAACAGTAATATCTCCACATTGCAAGGTGCAATTCTGAAATTTTTTGCTTTTTCCTGCTAATCCTAGCATGATAAAGAAGATTCAAAGAGAGTGAGATGCCAGCTCCTTTCAATCAGTCAGTAGCTTCAAACATTTCTGGTATATGAAAAACATGTTTTTCAATGGCAAAAATCAATGAATATTGTAAATGCACAAACAGTAATATCTCCACATTGCACGGTGCAATTCTGAAATTTTTTGCTTTTTCCTGCTAATCCTAGCATGATAAAGAAGATTCAAAGAGAGTGAGATGCCAGCTCCTTTCATTCAGTCAGTAGCTTCAAACATTTCTGGACGTTTTTCAATGGCAAAAATCAATGAATATTGTAAATGCACAAACAGTAATATCTCCACATTGCAAGGTGCAATTCTGAAATTTTTTGCTTTTTCCTGCTAATCCTAGCATGATAAAGAAGATTCAAAGAGAGTGAGATGCCAGCTCCTTTCAATCAGTCAGTAGCTTCAAACATTTCTGGTATATGAAAAACATGTTTTTCAATGGCAAAAATCAATGAATATTGTAAATGCACAAACAGTAATATCTCCACATTGCACGGTGCAATTCTGAAATTTTTTGCTTTTTCCTGCTAATCCTAGCATGATAAAGAAGATTCAAAGAGAGTGAGATGCCAGCTCCTTTCATTCAGTCAGTAGCTTCAAACATTTCTGGACGTTTTTCAATGGCAAAAATCAATGAATATTGTAAATGCACAAACAGTAATATCTCCACATTGCAAGGTGCAATTCTGAAATTTTTTGCTTTTTCCTGCTAATCCTAGCATGATAAAGAAGATTCAAAGAGAGTGAGATGCCAGCTCCTTTCATTCAGTCAGTAGCTTCAAACATTTCTGGTATATGAAAAACATGTTTTTCAATGGCAAAAATCAATGAATATTGTAAATGCACAAACAGTAATATCTCCACATTGCACGGTGCAATTCTGAAATTTTTAGCTTTTTCCTGTTAATCCTAGCATGATAAAGAAGATTCAAAGAGAGTGAGATGCCAGCTCCTTTCATTCAGTCAGTAGCTTCAAACATTTCTGGTATATGAAAAACATGTTTTTCAATGGCAAAAATCAATGAATATTGTAAATGCACAAACAGTAATATCTCCACATTGCAAGGTGCAATTCTGAAATTTTTTGCTTTTTCCTGTTAATCCTAGCATGATAAAGAAGATTCAAAGAGAGTGAGATGCCAGCTCCTTTCATTCAGTCAGTAGCTTCAAACATTTCTGGTATATGAAAAACATGTTTTTCAATGGCAAAAATCAATGAATATTGTAAATGCACAAACTAATATCTCCACATTGCGAGGTGCAATTCTGAAATTTTTTGCTTTTTCCTGTTAATCCTAGCATGATAAAGAAGATTCAAAGAGAGTGAGATGCCAGCTCCTTTCATTCAGTCAGTAGCTTCAAACATTTCTGGTATATGAAAAACATGTTTTTCAATGGCAAAAATCAATGAATATTGTAAATGCACAAACAGTAATATCTCCACATTGCAAGGTGCAATTCTGAAATTTTTTGCTTTTTCCTGCTAATCCTAGCATGATAAAGAAGATTCAAAGAGAGTGAGATGCCAGCTCCTTTCATTCAGTCAGTAGCTTCAAACATTTCTGGACGTTTTTCAATGGCAAAAATCAATGAATATTGTAAATGCACAAACAGTAATATCTCCACATTGCAAGGTGCAATTCTGAAATTTTTTGCTTTTTCCTGCTAATCCTAGCATGATAAAGAAGATTCAAAGAGAGTGAGATGCCAGCTCCTTTCATTCAGTCCGTAGCTTCAAACATTTCTGGTATATGAAAAACATGTTTTTCAATGGCAAAAATCAATGAATATTGTAAATGCACAAACAGTAATATCTCCACATTGCACGGTGCAATTCTGAAATTTTTAGCTTTTTCCTGTTAATCCTAGCATGATGAAGATTCAAAGAGAGTGAGATGCCAGCTCCTTTCATTCAGTCAGTAGCTTCAAACATTTCTGGTATATGAAAAACATGTTTTTCAATGGCAAAAATCAATGAATATTGTAAATGCACAAACAGTAATATCTCCACATTGCAAGGTGCAATTCTGAAATTTTTTGCTTTTTCCTGCTAATCCTAGCATGATAAAGAAGATTCAAAGAGAGTGAGATGCCAGCTCCTTGCATTCAGTCAGTAGCTTCAAACATTTCTGGTATATGAAAAACATGTTTTTCAATGGCAAAAATCAATGAATATTGTAAATGCACAAACAGTAATATCTCCACATTGCACGGTGCAATTCTGAAATTTTTAGCTTTTTCCTGTTAATCCTAGCATGATAAAGAAGATTCAAAGAGAGTGAGATGCCAGCTCCTTTCATTCAGTCAGTAGCTTCAAACATTTCTGGACGTTTTTCAATGGCAAAAATCAATGAATATTGTAAATGCACAAACAGTAATATCTCCACATTGCAAGGTGCAATTCTGAAATTTTTTGCTTTTTCCTGTTAATCCTAGCATGATAAAGAAGATTCAAAGAGAGTGAGATGCCAGCTCCTTTCATTCAGTCAGTAGCTTCAAACATTTCTGGTATATGAAAAACATGTTTTTCAATGGCAAAAATCAATGAATATTGTAAATGCACAAACAGTAATATCTCCACATTGCAAGGTGCAATTCTGAAATTTTTTGCTTTTTCCTGTTAATCCTAGCATGATAAAGAAGATTCAAAGAGAGTGAGATGCCAGCTCCTTTCATTCAGTCAGTAGCTTCAAACATTTCTGGTATATGAAAAACATGTTTTTCAATGGCAAAAATCAATGAATATTGTAAATGCACAAACAGTAATATCTCCACATTGCAAGGTGCAATTCTGAAATTTTTTGCTTTTTCCTGCTAATCCTAGCATGATAAAGAAGATTCAAAGAGAGTGAGATGCCAGCTCCTTTCAATCAGTCAGTAGCTTCAAACATTTCTGGTATATGAAAAACGTTTTTCAATGGCAAAAATCAATGAATATTGTAAATGCACAAACAGTAATATCTCCACATTGCACGGTGCAATTCTGAAATTTTTTGCTTTTTCCTGCTAATCCTAGCATGATAAAGAAGATTCAAAGAGAGTGAGATGCCAGCTCCTTTCATTCAGTCAGTAGCTTCAAACATTTCTGGACGTTTTTCAATGGCAAAAATCAATGAATATTGTAAATGCACAAACAGTAATATCTCCACATTGCAAGGTGCAATTCTGAAATTTTTTGCTTTTTCCTGCTAATCCTAGCATGATAAAGAAGATTCAAAGAGAGTGAGATGCCAGCTCCTTTCATTCAGTCAGTAGCTTCAAACATTTCTGGTATATGAAAAACATGTTTTTCAATGGCAAAAATCAATGAATATTGTAAATGCACAAACAGTAATATCTCCACATTGCACGGTGCAATTCTGAAATTTTTAGCTTTTTCCTGTTAATCCTAGCATGATAAAGAAGATTCAAAGAGAGTGAGATGCCAGCTCCTTTCATTCAGTCAGTAGCTTCAAACATTTCTGGTATATGAAAAACATGTTTTTCAATGGCAAAAATCAATGAATATTGTAAATGCACAAACAGTAATATCTCCACATTGCACGGTGCAATTCTGAAATTTTTAGCTTTTTCCTGTTAATCCTAGCATGATAAAGAAGATTCAAAGAGAGTGAGATGCCAGCTCCTTTCATTCAGTCAGTAGCTTCAAACATTTCTGGTATATGAAAAACATGTTTTTCAATGGCAAAAATCAATGAATATTGTAAATGCACAAACAGTAATATCTCCACATTGCAAGGTGCAATTCTGAAATTTTTTGCTTTTTCCTGCTAATCCTAGCATGATAAAGAAGATTCAAAGAGAGTGAGATGCCAGCTCCTTGCATTCAGTCAGTAGCTTCAAACATTTCTGGTATATGAAAAACATGTTTTTCAATGGCAAAAATCAATGAATATTGTAAATGCACAAACAGTAATATCTCCACATTGCACGGTGCAATTCTGAAATTTTTAGCTTTTTCCTGTTAATCCTAGCATGATAAAGAAGATTCAAAGAGAGTGAGATGCCAGCTCCTTTCATTCAGTCAGTAGCTTCAAACATTTCTGGACGTTTTTCAATGGCAAAAATCAATGAATATTGTAAATGCACAAACAGTAATATCTCCACATTGCAAGGTGCAATTCTGAAATTTTTTGCTTTTTCCTGTTAATCCTAGCATGATAAAGAAGATTCAAAGAGAGTGATATGCCAGCTCCTTTCATTCAGTCAGTAGCTTCAAACATTTCTGGTATATGAAAAACATGTTTTTCAATGGCAAAAATCAATGAATATTGTAAATGCACAAACAGTAATATCTCCACATTGCAAGGTGCAATTCTGAAATTTTTTGCTTTTTCCTGCTAATCCTAGCATGATAAAGAAGATTCAAAGAGAGTGAGATGCCAGCTCCTTTCATTCAGTCAGTAGCTTCAAACATTTCTGGACGTTTTTCAATGGCAAAAATCAATGAATATTGTAAATGCACAAACAGTAATATCTCCACATTGCAAGGTGCAATTCTGAAATTTTTTGCTTTTTCCTGCTAATCCTAGCATGATAAAGAAGATTCAAAGAGAGTGAGATGCCAGCTCCTTTCATTCAGTCCGTAGCTTCAAACATTTCTGGTATATGAAAAACATGTTTTTCAATGGCAAAAATCAATGAATATTGTAAATGCACAAACAGTAATATCTCCACATTGCACGGTGCAATTCTGAAATTTTTAGCTTTTTCCTGTTAATCCTAGCATGATAAAGAAGATTCAAAGAGAGTGAGATGCCAGCTCCTTTCATTCAGTCAGTAGCTTCAAACATTTCTGGTATATGAAAAACATGTTTTTCAATGGCAAAAATCAATGAATATTGTAAATGCACAAACAGTAATATCTCCACATTGCAAGGTGCAATTCTGAAATTTTTTGCTTTTTCCTGTTAATCCTAGCATGATAAAGAAGATTCAAAGAGAGTGAGATGCCAGCTCCTTTCATTCAGTCAGTAGCTTCAAACATTTCTGGTATATGAAAAACATGTTTTTCAATGGCAAAAATCAATGAATATTGTAAATGCACAAACAGTAATATCTCCACATTGCAAGGTGCAATTCTGAAATTTTTTGCTTTTTCCTGCTAATCCTAGCATGATAAAGAAGATTCAAAGAGAGTGAGATGCCAGCTCCTTTCAATCAGTCAGTAGCTTCAAACATTTCTGGTATATGAAAAACATGTTTTTCAATGGCAAAAATCAATGAATATTGTAAATGCACAAACAGTAATATCTCCACATTGCACGGTGCAATTCTGAAATTTTTTGCTTTTTCCTGCTAATCCTAGCATGATAAAGAAGATTCAAAGAGAGTGAGATGCCAGCTCCTTTCATTCAGTCAGTAGCTTCAAACATTTCTGGACGTTTTTCAATGGCAAAAATCAATGAATATTGTAAATGCACAAACAGTAATATCTCCACATTGCAAGGTGCAATTCTGAAATTTTTTGCTTTTTCCTGCTAATCCTAGCATGATAAAGAAGATTCAAAGAGAGTGAGATGCCAGCTCCTTTCAATCAGTCAGTAGCTTCAAACATTTCTGGTATATGAAAAACATGTTTTTCAATGGCAAAAATCAATGAATATTGTAAATGCACAAACAGTAATATCTCCACATTGCACGGTGCAATTCTGAAATTTTTTGCTTTTTCCTGCTAATCCTAGCATGATAAAGAAGATTCAAAGAGAGTGAGATGCCAGCTCCTTTCATTCAGTCAGTAGCTTCAAACATTTCTGGACGTTTTTCAATGGCAAAAATCAATGAATATTGTAAATGCACAAACAGTAATATCTCCACATTGCAAGGTGCAATTCTGAAATTTTTTGCTTTTTCCTGCTAATCCTAGCATGATAAAGAAGATTCAAAGAGAGTGAGATGCCAGCTCCTTTCAATCAGTCAGTAGCTTCAAACATTTCTGGTATATGAAAAACATGTTTTTCAATGGCAAAAATCAATGAATATTGTAAATGCACAAACAGTAATATCTCCACATTGCACGGTGCAATTCTGAAATTTTTTGCTTTTTCCTGCTAATCCTAGCATGATAAAGAAGATTCAAAGAGAGTGAGATGCCAGCTCCTTTCATTCAGTCAGTAGCTTCAAACATTTCTGGACGTTTTTCAATGGCAAAAATCAATGAATATTGTAAATGCACAAACAGTAATATCTCCACATTGCAAGGTGCAATTCTGAAATTTTTTGCTTTTTCCTGCTAATCCTAGCATGATAAAGAAGATTCAAAGAGAGTGAGATGCCAGCTCCTTTCAATCAGTCAGTAGCTTCAAACATTTCTGGTATATGAAAAACGTTTTTCAATGGCAAAAATCAATGAATATTGTAAATGCACAAACAGTAATATCTCCACATTGCACGGTGCAATTCTGAAATTTTTTGCTTTTTCCTGCTAATCCTAGCATGATAAAGAAGATTCAAAGAGAGTGAGATGCCAGCTCCTTTCATTCAGTCAGTAGCTTCAAACATTTCTGGACGTTTTTCAATGGCAAAAATCAATGAATATTGTAAATGCACAAACAGTAATATCTCCACATTGCAAGGTGCAATTCTGAAATTTTTTGCTTTTTCCTGCTAATCCTAGCATGATAAAGAAGATTCAAAGAGAGTGAGATGCCAGCTCCTTTCATTCAGTCAGTAGCTTCAAACATTTCTGGTATATGAAAAACATGTTTTTCAATGGCAAAAATCAATGAATATTGTAAATGCACAAACAGTAATATCTCCACATTGCACGGTGCAATTCTGAAATTTTTAGCTTTTTCCTGTTAATCCTAGCATGATAAAGAAGATTCAAAGAGAGTGAGATGCCAGCTCCTTTCATTCAGTCAGTAGCTTCAAACATTTCTGGTATATGAAAAACATGTTTTTCAATGGCAAAAATCAATGAATATTGTAAATGCACAAACAGTAATATCTCCACATTGCAAGGTGCAATTCTGAAATTTTTTGCTTTTTCCTGTTAATCCTAGCATGATAAAGAAGATTCAAAGAGAGTGAGATGCCAGCTCCTTTCATTCAGTCAGTAGCTTCAAACATTTCTGGTATATGAAAAACATGTTTTTCAATGGCAAAAATCAATGAATATTGTAAATGCACAAACAGTAATATCTCCACATTGCGAGGTGCAATTCTGAAATTTTTTGCTTTTTCCTGTTAATCCTAGCATGATAAAGAAGATTCAAAGAGAGTGAGATGCCAGCTCCTTTCATTCAGTCAGTAGCTTCAAACATTTCTGGTATATGAAAAACATGTTTTTCAATGGCAAAAATCAATGAATATTGTAAATGCACAAACAGTAATATCTCCACATTGCAAGGTGCAATTCTGAAATTTTTTGCTTTTTCCTGCTAATCCTAGCATGATAAAGAAGATTCAAAGAGAGTGAGATGCCAGCTCCTTTCATTCAGTCAGTAGCTTCAAACATTTCTGGACGTTTTTCAATGGCAAAAATCAATGAATATTGTAAATGCACAAACAGTAATATCTCCACATTGCAAGGTGCAATTCTGAAATTTTTTGCTTTTTCCTGCTAATCCTAGCATGATAAAGAAGATTCAAAGAGAGTGAGATGCCAGCTCCTTTCATTCAGTCCGTAGCTTCAAACATTTCTGGTATATGAAAAACATGTTTTTCAATGGCAAAAATCAATGAATATTGTAAATGCACAAACAGTAATATCTCCACATTGCACGGTGCAATTCTGAAATTTTTAGCTTTTTCCTGTTAATCCTAGCATGATAAAGAAGATTCAAAGAGAGTGAGATGCCAGCTCCTTTCATTCAGTCAGTAGCTTCAAACATTTCTGGTATATGAAATGGCAAAAATCAATGAATATTGTAAATGCACAAACAGTAATATCTCCACATTGCACGGTGCAATTCTGAAATTTTTAGCTTTTTCCTGTTAATCCTAGCATGATGAAGATTCAAAGAGAGTGAGATGCCAGCTCCTTTCATTCAGTCAGTAGCTTCAAACATTTCTGGTATATGAAAAACATGTTTTTCAATGGCAAAAATCAATGAATATTGTAAATGCACAAACAGTAATATCTCCACATTGCAAGGTGCAATTCTGAAATTTTTTGCTTTTTCCTGCTAATCCTAGCATGATAAAGAAGATTCAAAGAGAGTGAGATGCCAGCTCCTTGCATTCAGTCAGTAGCTTCAAACATTTCTGGTATATGAAAAACATGTTTTTCAATGGCAAAAATCAATGAATATTGTAAATGCACAAACAGTAATATCTCCACATTGCACGGTGCAATTCTGAAATTTTTAGCTTTTTCCTGTTAATCCTAGCATGATAAAGAAGATTCAAAGAGAGTGAGATGCCAGCTCCTTTCATTCAGTCAGTAGCTTCAAACATTTCTGGACGTTTTTCAATGGCAAAAATCAATGAATATTATAAATGCACAAACAGTAATATCTCCACATTGCAAGGTGCAATTCTGAAATTTTTTGCTTTTTCCTGTTAATCCTAGCATGATAAAGAAGATTCAAAGAGAGTGATATGCCAGCTCCTTTCATTCAGTCAGTAGCTTCAAACATTTCTGGTATATGAAAAACATGTTTTTCAATGGCAAAAATCAATGAATATTGTAAATGCACAAACAGTAATATCTCCACATTGCAAGGTGCAATTCTGAAATTTTTTGCTTTTTCCTGTTAATCCTAGCATGATAAAGAAGATTCAAAGAGAGTGAGATGCCAGCTCCTTTCATTCAGTCAGTAGCTTCAAACATTTCTGGTATATGAAAAACATGTTTTTCAATGGCAAAAATCAATGAATATTGTAAATGCACAAACAGTAATATCTCCACATTGCAAGGTGCAATTCTGAAATTTTTTGCTTTTTCCTGCTAATCCTAGCATGATAAAGAAGATTCAAAGAGAGTGAGATGCCAGCTCCTTTCAATCAGTCAGTAGCTTCAAACATTTCTGGTATATGAAAAACATGTTTTTCAATGGCAAAAATCAATGAATATTGTAAATGCACAAACAGTAATATCTCCACATTGCACGGTGCAATTCTGAAATTTTTTGCTTTTTCCTGCTAATCCTAGCATGATAAAGAAGATTCAAAGAGAGTGAGATGCCAGCTCCTTTCATTCAGTCAGTAGCTTCAAACATTTCTGGACGTTTTTCAATGGCAAAAATCAATGAATATTGTAAATGCACAAACAGTAATATCTCCACATTGCAAGGTGCAATTCTGAAATTTTTTGCTTTTTCCTGCTAATCCTAGCATGATAAAGAAGATTCAAAGAGAGTGAGATGCCAGCTCCTTTCAATCAGTCAGTAGCTTCAAACATTTCTGGTATATGAAAAACATGTTTTTCAATGGCAAAAATCAATGAATATTGTAAATGCACAAACAGTAATATCTCCACATTGCACGGTGCAATTCTGAAATTTTTTGCTTTTTCCTGCTAATCCTAGCATGATAAAGAAGATTCAAAGAGAGTGAGATGCCAGCTCCTTTCATTCAGTCAGTAGCTTCAAACATTTCTGGACGTTTTTCAATGGCAAAAATCAATGAATATTGTAAATGCACAAACAGTAATATCTCCACATTGCAAGGTGCAATTCTGAAATTTTTTGCTTTTTCCTGCTAATCCTAGCATGATAAAGAAGATTCAAAGAGAGTGAGATGCCAGCTCCTTTCATTCAGTCAGTAGCTTCAAACATTTCTGGTATATGAAAAACATGTTTTTCAATGGCAAAAATCAATGAATATTGTAAATGCACAAACAGTAATATCTCCACATTGCACGGTGCAATTCTGAAATTTTTAGCTTTTTCCTGTTAATCCTAGCATGATAAAGAAGATTCAAAGAGAGTGAGATGCCAGCTCCTTTCATTCAGTCAGTAGCTTCAAACATTTCTGGTATATGAAAAACATGTTTTTCAATGGCAAAAATCAATGAATATTGTAAATGCACAAACAGTAATATCTCCACATTGCAAGGTGCAATTCTGAAATTTTTTGCTTTTTCCTGTTAATCCTAGCATGATAAAGAAGATTCAAAGAGAGTGAGATGCCAGCTCCTTTCATTCAGTCAGTAGCTTCAAACATTTCTGGTATATGAAAAACATGTTTTTCAATGGCAAAAATCAATGAATATTGTAAATGCACAAACTAATATCTCCACATTGCGAGGTGCAATTCTGAAATTTTTTGCTTTTTCCTGTTAATCCTAGCATGATAAAGAAGATTCAAAGAGAGTGAGATGCCAGCTCCTTTCATTCAGTCAGTAGCTTCAAACATTTCTGGTATATGAAAAACATGTTTTTCAATGGCAAAAATCAATGAATATTGTAAATGCACAAACAGTAATATCTCCACATTGCAAGGTGCAATTCTGAAATTTTTTGCTTTTTCCTGCTAATCCTAGCATGATAAAGAAGATTCAAAGAGAGTGAGATGCCAGCTCCTTTCATTCAGTCAGTAGCTTCAAACATTTCTGGACGTTTTTCAATGGCAAAAATCAATGAATATTGTAAATGCACAAACAGTAATATCTCCACATTGCAAGGTGCAATTCTGAAATTTTTTGCTTTTTCCTGCTAATCCTAGCATGATAAAGAAGATTCAAAGAGAGTGAGATGCCAGCTCCTTTCATTCAGTCCGTAGCTTCAAACATTTCTGGTATATGAAAAACATGTTTTTCAATGGCAAAAATCAATGAATATTGTAAATGCACAAACAGTAATATCTCCACATTGCACGGTGCAATTCTGAAATTTTTAGCTTTTTCCTGTTAATCCTAGCATGATGAAGATTCAAAGAGAGTGAGATGCCAGCTCCTTTCATTCAGTCAGTAGCTTCAAACATTTCTGGTATATGAAAAACATGTTTTTCAATGGCAAAAATCAATGAATATTGTAAATGCACAAACAGTAATATCTCCACATTGCAAGGTGCAATTCTGAAATTTTTTGCTTTTTCCTGCTAATCCTAGCATGATAAAGAAGATTCAAAGAGAGTGAGATGCCAGCTCCTTGCATTCAGTCAGTAGCTTCAAACATTTCTGGTATATGAAAAACATGTTTTTCAATGGCAAAAATCAATGAATATTGTAAATGCACAAACAGTAATATCTCCACATTGCACGGTGCAATTCTGAAATTTTTAGCTTTTTCCTGTTAATCCTAGCATGATAAAGAAGATTCAAAGAGAGTGAGATGCCAGCTCCTTTCATTCAGTCAGTAGCTTCAAACATTTCTGGACGTTTTTCAATGGCAAAAATCAATGAATATTGTAAATGCACAAACAGTAATATCTCCACATTGCAAGGTGCAATTCTGAAATTTTTTGCTTTTTCCTGTTAATCCTAGCATGATAAAGAAGATTCAAAGAGAGTGAGATGCCAGCTCCTTTCATTCAGTCAGTAGCTTCAAACATTTCTGGTATATGAAAAACATGTTTTTCAATGGCAAAAATCAATGAATATTGTAAATGCACAAACAGTAATATCTCCACATTGCAAGGTGCAATTCTGAAATTTTTTGCTTTTTCCTGTTAATCCTAGCATGATAAAGAAGATTCAAAGAGAGTGAGATGCCAGCTCCTTTCATTCAGTCAGTAGCTTCAAACATTTCTGGTATATGAAAAACATGTTTTTCAATGGCAAAAATCAATGAATATTGTAAATGCACAAACAGTAATATCTCCACATTGCAAGGTGCAATTCTGAAATTTTTTGCTTTTTCCTGCTAATCCTAGCATGATAAAGAAGATTCAAAGAGAGTGAGATGCCAGCTCCTTTCAATCAGTCAGTAGCTTCAAACATTTCTGGTATATGAAAAACGTTTTTCAATGGCAAAAATCAATGAATATTGTAAATGCACAAACAGTAATATCTCCACATTGCACGGTGCAATTCTGAAATTTTTTGCTTTTTCCTGCTAATCCTAGCATGATAAAGAAGATTCAAAGAGAGTGAGATGCCAGCTCCTTTCATTCAGTCAGTAGCTTCAAACATTTCTGGACGTTTTTCAATGGCAAAAATCAATGAATATTGTAAATGCACAAACAGTAATATCTCCACATTGCAAGGTGCAATTCTGAAATTTTTTGCTTTTTCCTGCTAATCCTAGCATGATAAAGAAGATTCAAAGAGAGTGAGATGCCAGCTCCTTTCATTCAGTCAGTAGCTTCAAACATTTCTGGTATATGAAAAACATGTTTTTCAATGGCAAAAATCAATGAATATTGTAAATGCACAAACAGTAATATCTCCACATTGCACGGTGCAATTCTGAAATTTTTAGCTTTTTCCTGTTAATCCTAGCATGATAAAGAAGATTCAAAGAGAGTGAGATGCCAGCTCCTTTCATTCAGTCAGTAGCTTCAAACATTTCTGGTATATGAAAAACATGTTTTTCAATGGCAAAAATCAATGAATATTGTAAATGCACAAACAGTAATATCTCCACATTGCACGGTGCAATTCTGAAATTTTTAGCTTTTTCCTGTTAATCCTAGCATGATAAAGAAGATTCAAAGAGAGTGAGATGCCAGCTCCTTTCATTCAGTCAGTAGCTTCAAACATTTCTGGTATATGAAAAACATGTTTTTCAATGGCAAAAATCAATGAATATTGTAAATGCACAAACAGTAATATCTCCACATTGCAAGGTGCAATTCTGAAATTTTTTGCTTTTTCCTGCTAATCCTAGCATGATAAAGAAGATTCAAAGAGAGTGAGATGCCAGCTCCTTGCATTCAGTCAGTAGCTTCAAACATTTCTGGTATATGAAAAACATGTTTTTCAATGGCAAAAATCAATGAATATTGTAAATGCACAAACAGTAATATCTCCACATTGCACGGTGCAATTCTGAAATTTTTAGCTTTTTCCTGTTAATCCTAGCATGATAAAGAAGATTCAAAGAGAGTGAGATGCCAGCTCCTTTCATTCAGTCAGTAGCTTCAAACATTTCTGGACGTTTTTCAATGGCAAAAATCAATGAATATTGTAAATGCACAAACAGTAATATCTCCACATTGCAAGGTGCAATTCTGAAATTTTTTGCTTTTTCCTGTTAATCCTAGCATGATAAAGAAGATTCAAAGAGAGTGATATGCCAGCTCCTTTCATTCAGTCAGTAGCTTCAAACATTTCTGGTATATGAAAAACATGTTTTTCAATGGCAAAAATCAATGAATATTGTAAATGCACAAACAGTAATATCTCCACATTGCAAGGTGCAATTCTGAAATTTTTTGCTTTTTCCTGCTAATCCTAGCATGATAAAGAAGATTCAAAGAGAGTGAGATGCCAGCTCCTTTCATTCAGTCAGTAGCTTCAAACATTTCTGGACGTTTTTCAATGGCAAAAATCAATGAATATTGTAAATGCACAAACAGTAATATCTCCACATTGCAAGGTGCAATTCTGAAATTTTTTGCTTTTTCCTGCTAATCCTAGCATGATAAAGAAGATTCAAAGAGAGTGAGATGCCAGCTCCTTTCATTCAGTCCGTAGCTTCAAACATTTCTGGTATATGAAAAACATGTTTTTCAATGGCAAAAATCAATGAATATTGTAAATGCACAAACAGTAATATCTCCACATTGCACGGTGCAATTCTGAAATTTTTAGCTTTTTCCTGTTAATCCTAGCATGATAAAGAAGATTCAAAGAGAGTGAGATGCCAGCTCCTTTCATTCAGTCAGTAGCTTCAAACATTTCTGGTATATGAAAAACATGTTTTTCAATGGCAAAAATCAATGAATATTGTAAATGCACAAACAGTAATATCTCCACATTGCAAGGTGCAATTCTGAAATTTTTTGCTTTTTCCTGTTAATCCTAGCATGATAAAGAAGATTCAAAGAGAGTGAGATGCCAGCTCCTTTCATTCAGTCAGTAGCTTCAAACATTTCTGGTATATGAAAAACATGTTTTTCAATGGCAAAAATCAATGAATATTGTAAATGCACAAACAGTAATATCTCCACATTGCAAGGTGCAATTCTGAAATTTTTTGCTTTTTCCTGCTAATCCTAGCATGATAAAGAAGATTCAAAGAGAGTGAGATGCCAGCTCCTTTCAATCAGTCAGTAGCTTCAAACATTTCTGGTATATGAAAAACATGTTTTTCAATGGCAAAAATCAATGAATATTGTAAATGCACAAACAGTAATATCTCCACATTGCACGGTGCAATTCTGAAATTTTTTGCTTTTTCCTGCTAATCCTAGCATGATAAAGAAGATTCAAAGAGAGTGAGATGCCAGCTCCTTTCATTCAGTCAGTAGCTTCAAACATTTCTGGACGTTTTTCAATGGCAAAAATCAATGAATATTGTAAATGCACAAACAGTAATATCTCCACATTGCAAGGTGCAATTCTGAAATTTTTTGCTTTTTCCTGCTAATCCTAGCATGATAAAGAAGATTCAAAGAGAGTGAGATGCCAGCTCCTTTCAATCAGTCAGTAGCTTCAAACATTTCTGGTATATGAAAAACATGTTTTTCAATGGCAAAAATCAATGAATATTGTAAATGCACAAACAGTAATATCTCCACATTGCACGGTGCAATTCTGAAATTTTTTGCTTTTTCCTGCTAATCCTAGCATGATAAAGAAGATTCAAAGAGAGTGAGATGCCAGCTCCTTTCATTCAGTCAGTAGCTTCAAACATTTCTGGACGTTTTTCAATGGCAAAAATCAATGAATATTGTAAATGCACAAACAGTAATATCTCCACATTGCAAGGTGCAATTCTGAAATTTTTTGCTTTTTCCTGCTAATCCTAGCATGATAAAGAAGATTCAAAGAGAGTGAGATGCCAGCTCCTTTCATTCAGTCAGTAGCTTCAAACATTTCTGGTATATGAAAAACATGTTTTTCAATGGCAAAAATCAATGAATATTGTAAATGCACAAACAGTAATATCTCCACATTGCACGGTGCAATTCTGAAATTTTTAGCTTTTTCCTGTTAATCCTAGCATGATAAAGAAGATTCAAAGAGAGTGAGATGCCAGCTCCTTTCATTCAGTCAGTAGCTTCAAACATTTCTGGTATATGAAAAACATGTTTTTCAATGGCAAAAATCAATGAATATTGTAAATGCACAAACAGTAATATCTCCACATTGCAAGGTGCAATTCTGAAATTTTTTGCTTTTTCCTGTTAATCCTAGCATGATAAAGAAGATTCAAAGAGAGTGAGATGCCAGCTCCTTTCATTCAGTCAGTAGCTTCAAACATTTCTGGTATATGAAAAACATGTTTTTCAATGGCAAAAATCAATGAATATTGTAAATGCACAAACTAATATCTCCACATTGCGAGGTGCAATTCTGAAATTTTTTGCTTTTTCCTGTTAATCCTAGCATGATAAAGAAGATTCAAAGAGAGTGAGATGCCAGCTCCTTTCATTCAGTCAGTAGCTTCAAACATTTCTGGTATATGAAAAACATGTTTTTCAATGGCAAAAATCAATGAATATTGTAAATGCACAAACAGTAATATCTCCACATTGCAAGGTGCAATTCTGAAATTTTTTGCTTTTTCCTGCTAATCCTAGCATGATAAAGAAGATTCAAAGAGAGTGAGATGCCAGCTCCTTTCATTCAGTCAGTAGCTTCAAACATTTCTGGACGTTTTTCAATGGCAAAAATCAATGAATATTGTAAATGCACAAACAGTAATATCTCCACATTGCAAGGTGCAATTCTGAAATTTTTTGCTTTTTCCTGCTAATCCTAGCATGATAAAGAAGATTCAAAGAGAGTGAGATGCCAGCTCCTTTCATTCAGTCCGTAGCTTCAAACATTTCTGGTATATGAAAAACATGTTTTTCAATGGCAAAAATCAATGAATATTGTAAATGCACAAACAGTAATATCTCCACATTGCACGGTGCAATTCTGAAATTTTTAGCTTTTTCCTGTTAATCCTAGCATGATGAAGATTCAAAGAGAGTGAGATGCCAGCTCCTTTCATTCAGTCAGTAGCTTCAAACATTTCTGGTATATGAAAAACATGTTTTTCAATGGCAAAAATCAATGAATATTGTAAATGCACAAACAGTAATATCTCCACATTGCAAGGTGCAATTCTGAAATTTTTTGCTTTTTCCTGCTAATCCTAGCATGATAAAGAAGATTCAAAGAGAGTGAGATGCCAGCTCCTTGCATTCAGTCAGTAGCTTCAAACATTTCTGGTATATGAAAAACATGTTTTTCAATGGCAAAAATCAATGAATATTGTAAATGCACAAACAGTAATATCTCCACATTGCACGGTGCAATTCTGAAATTTTTAGCTTTTTCCTGTTAATCCTAGCATGATAAAGAAGATTCAAAGAGAGTGAGATGCCAGCTCCTTTCATTCAGTCAGTAGCTTCAAACATTTCTGGACGTTTTTCAATGGCAAAAATCAATGAATATTGTAAATGCACAAACAGTAATATCTCCACATTGCAAGGTGCAATTCTGAAATTTTTTGCTTTTTCCTGTTAATCCTAGCATGATAAAGAAGATTCAAAGAGAGTGAGATGCCAGCTCCTTTCATTCAGTCAGTAGCTTCAAACATTTCTGGTATATGAAAAACATGTTTTTCAATGGCAAAAATCAATGAATATTGTAAATGCACAAACAGTAATATCTCCACATTGCAAGGTGCAATTCTGAAATTTTTTGCTTTTTCCTGTTAATCCTAGCATGATAAAGAAGATTCAAAGAGAGTGAGATGCCAGCTCCTTTCATTCAGTCAGTAGCTTCAAACATTTCTGGTATATGAAAAACATGTTTTTCAATGGCAAAAATCAATGAATATTGTAAATGCACAAACAGTAATATCTCCACATTGCAAGGTGCAATTCTGAAATTTTTTGCTTTTTCCTGCTAATCCTAGCATGATAAAGAAGATTCAAAGAGAGTGAGATGCCAGCTCCTTTCAATCAGTCAGTAGCTTCAAACATTTCTGGTATATGAAAAACGTTTTTCAATGGCAAAAATCAATGAATATTGTAAATGCACAAACAGTAATATCTCCACATTGCACGGTGCAATTCTGAAATTTTTTGCTTTTTCCTGCTAATCCTAGCATGATAAAGAAGATTCAAAGAGAGTGAGATGCCAGCTCCTTTCATTCAGTCAGTAGCTTCAAACATTTCTGGACGTTTTTCAATGGCAAAAATCAATGAATATTGTAAATGCACAAACAGTAATATCTCCACATTGCAAGGTGCAATTCTGAAATTTTTTGCTTTTTCCTGCTAATCCTAGCATGATAAAGAAGATTCAAAGAGAGTGAGATGCCAGCTCCTTTCATTCAGTCAGTAGCTTCAAACATTTCTGGTATATGAAAAACATGTTTTTCAATGGCAAAAATCAATGAATATTGTAAATGCACAAACAGTAATATCTCCACATTGCACGGTGCAATTCTGAAATTTTTAGCTTTTTCCTGTTAATCCTAGCATGATAAAGAAGATTCAAAGAGAGTGAGATGCCAGCTCCTTTCATTCAGTCAGTAGCTTCAAACATTTCTGGTATATGAAAAACATGTTTTTCAATGGCAAAAATCAATGAATATTGTAAATGCACAAACAGTAATATCTCCACATTGCACGGTGCAATTCTGAAATTTTTAGCTTTTTCCTGTTAATCCTAGCATGATAAAGAAGATTCAAAGAGAGTGAGATGCCAGCTCCTTTCATTCAGTCAGTAGCTTCAAACATTTCTGGTATATGAAAAACATGTTTTTCAATGGCAAAAATCAATGAATATTGTAAATGCACAAACAGTAATATCTCCACATTGCAAGGTGCAATTCTGAAATTTTTTGCTTTTTCCTGCTAATCCTAGCATGATAAAGAAGATTCAAAGAGAGTGAGATGCCAGCTCCTTGCATTCAGTCAGTAGCTTCAAACATTTCTGGTATATGAAAAACATGTTTTTCAATGGCAAAAATCAATGAATATTGTAAATGCACAAACAGTAATATCTCCACATTGCACGGTGCAATTCTGAAATTTTTAGCTTTTTCCTGTTAATCCTAGCATGATAAAGAAGATTCAAAGAGAGTGAGATGCCAGCTCCTTTCATTCAGTCAGTAGCTTCAAACATTTCTGGACGTTTTTCAATGGCAAAAATCAATGAATATTGTAAATGCACAAACAGTAATATCTCCACATTGCAAGGTGCAATTCTGAAATTTTTTGCTTTTTCCTGTTAATCCTAGCATGATAAAGAAGATTCAAAGAGAGTGATATGCCAGCTCCTTTCATTCAGTCAGTAGCTTCAAACATTTCTGGTATATGAAAAACATGTTTTTCAATGGCAAAAATCAATGAATATTGTAAATGCACAAACAGTAATATCTCCACATTGCAAGGTGCAATTCTGAAATTTTTTGCTTTTTCCTGCTAATCCTAGCATGATAAAGAAGATTCAAAGAGAGTGAGATGCCAGCTCCTTTCATTCAGTCAGTAGCTTCAAACATTTCTGGACGTTTTTCAATGGCAAAAATCAATGAATATTGTAAATGCACAAACAGTAATATCTCCACATTGCAAGGTGCAATTCTGAAATTTTTTGCTTTTTCCTGCTAATCCTAGCATGATAAAGAAGATTCAAAGAGAGTGAGATGCCAGCTCCTTTCATTCAGTCCGTAGCTTCAAACATTTCTGGTATATGAAAAACATGTTTTTCAATGGCAAAAATCAATGAATATTGTAAATGCACAAACAGTAATATCTCCACATTGCACGGTGCAATTCTGAAATTTTTAGCTTTTTCCTGTTAATCCTAGCATGATAAAGAAGATTCAAAGAGAGTGAGATGCCAGCTCCTTTCATTCAGTCAGTAGCTTCAAACATTTCTGGTATATGAAAAACATGTTTTTCAATGGCAAAAATCAATGAATATTGTAAATGCACAAACAGTAATATCTCCACATTGCACGGTGCAATTCTGAAATTTTTAGCTTTTTCCTGTTAATCCTAGCATGATGAAGATTCAAAGAGAGTGAGATGCCAGCTCCTTTCATTCAGTCAGTAGCTTCAAACATTTCTGGTATATGAAAAACATGTTTTTCAATGGCAAAAATCAATGAATATTGTAAATGCACAAACAGTAATATCTCCACATTGCAAGGTGCAATTCTGAAATTTTTTGCTTTTTCCTGCTAATCCTAGCATGATAAAGAAGATTCAAAGAGAGTGAGATGCCAGCTCCTTGCATTCAGTCAGTAGCTTCAAACATTTCTGGTATATGAAAAACATGTTTTTCAATGGCAAAAATCAATGAATATTGTAAATGCACAAACAGTAATATCTCCACATTGCACGGTGCAATTCTGAAATTTTTAGCTTTTTCCTGTTAATCCTAGCATGATAAAGAAGATTCAAAGAGAGTGAGATGCCAGCTCCTTTCATTCAGTCAGTAGCTTCAAACATTTCTGGACGTTTTTCAATGGCAAAAATCAATGAATATTGTAAATGCACAAACAGTAATATCTCCACATTGCAAGGTGCAATTCTGAAATTTTTTGCTTTTTCCTGTTAATCCTAGCATGATAAAGAAGATTCAAAGAGAGTGATATGCCAGCTCCTTTCATTCAGTCAGTAGCTTCAAACATTTCTGGTATATGAAAAACATGTTTTTCAATGGCAAAAATCAATGAATATTGTAAATGCACAAACAGTAATATCTCCACATTGCAAGGTGCAATTCTGAAATTTTTTGCTTTTTCCTGTTAATCCTAGCATGATAAAGAAGATTCAAAGAGAGTGAGATGCCAGCTCCTTTCATTCAGTCAGTAGCTTCAAACATTTCTGGTATATGAAAAACATGTTTTTCAATGGCAAAAATCAATGAATATTGTAAATGCACAAACAGTAATATCTCCACATTGCAAGGTGCAATTCTGAAATTTTTTGCTTTTTCCTGCTAATCCTAGCATGATAAAGAAGATTCAAAGAGAGTGAGATGCCAGCTCCTTTCAATCAGTCAGTAGCTTCAAACATTTCTGGTATATGAAAAACATGTTTTTCAATGGCAAAAATCAATGAATATTGTAAATGCACAAACAGTAATATCTCCACATTGCACGGTGCAATTCTGAAATTTTTTGCTTTTTCCTGCTAATCCTAGCATGATAAAGAAGATTCAAAGAGAGTGAGATGCCAGCTCCTTTCATTCAGTCAGTAGCTTCAAACATTTCTGGACGTTTTTCAATGGCAAAAATCAATGAATATTGTAAATGCACAAACAGTAATATCTCCACATTGCAAGGTGCAATTCTGAAATTTTTTGCTTTTTCCTGCTAATCCTAGCATGATAAAGAAGATTCAAAGAGAGTGAGATGCCAGCTCCTTTCATTCAGTCAGTAGCTTCAAACATTTCTGGTATATGAAAAACATGTTTTTCAATGGCAAAAATCAATGAATATTGTAAATGCACAAACAGTAATATCTCCACATTGCACGGTGCAATTCTGAAATTTTTAGCTTTTTCCTGTTAATCCTAGCATGATAAAGAAGATTCAAAGAGAGTGAGATGCCAGCTCCTTTCATTCAGTCAGTAGCTTCAAACATTTCTGGTATATGAAAAACATGTTTTTCAATGGCAAAAATCAATGAATATTGTAAATGCACAAACAGTAATATCTCCACATTGCACGGTGCAATTCTGAAATTTTTAGCTTTTTCCTGTTAATCCTAGCATGATAAAGAAGATTCAAAGAGAGTGAGATGCCAGCTCCTTTCATTCAGTCAGTAGCTTCAAACATTTCTGGTATATGAAAAACATGTTTTTCAATGGCAAAAATCAATGAATATTGTAAATGCACAAACAGTAATATCTCCACATTGCAAGGTGCAATTCTGAAATTTTTTGCTTTTTCCTGCTAATCCTAGCATGATAAAGAAGATTCAAAGAGAGTGAGATGCCAGCTCCTTGCATTCAGTCAGTAGCTTCAAACATTTCTGGTATATGAAAAACATGTTTTTCAATGGCAAAAATCAATGAATATTGTAAATGCACAAACAGTAATATCTCCACATTGCACGGTGCAATTCTGAAATTTTTAGCTTTTTCCTGTTAATCCTAGCATGATAAAGAAGATTCAAAGAGAGTGAGATGCCAGCTCCTTTCATTCAGTCAGTAGCTTCAAACATTTCTGGACGTTTTTCAATGGCAAAAATCAATGAATATTGTAAATGCACAAACAGTAATATCTCCACATTGCAAGGTGCAATTCTGAAATTTTTTGCTTTTTCCTGTTAATCCTAGCATGATAAAGAAGATTCAAAGAGAGTGATATGCCAGCTCCTTTCATTCAGTCAGTAGCTTCAAACATTTCTGGTATATGAAAAACATGTTTTTCAATGGCAAAAATCAATGAATATTGTAAATGCACAAACAGTAATATCTCCACATTGCAAGGTGCAATTCTGAAATTTTTTGCTTTTTCCTGCTAATCCTAGCATGATAAAGAAGATTCAAAGAGAGTGAGATGCCAGCTCCTTTCAATCAGTCAGTAGCTTCAAACATTTCTGGTATATGAAAAACATGTTTTTCAATGGCAAAAATCAATGAATATTGTAAATGCACAAACAGTAATATCTCCACATTGCACGGTGCAATTCTGAAATTTTTTGCTTTTTCCTGCTAATCCTAGCATGATAAAGAAGATTCAAAGAGAGTGAGATGCCAGCTCCTTTCATTCAGTCAGTAGCTTCAAACATTTCTGGACGTTTTTCAATGGCAAAAATCAATGAATATTGTAAATGCACAAACAGTAATATCTCCACATTGCAAGGTGCAATTCTGAAATTTTTTGCTTTTTCCTGTTAATCCTAGCATGATAAAGAAGATTCAAAGAGAGTGAGATGCCAGCTCCTTTCATTCAGTCAGTAGCTTCAAACATTTCTGGTATATGAAAAACATGTTTTTCAATGGCAAAAATCAATGAATATTGTAAATGCACAAACAGTAATATCTCCACATTGCATGGTGCAATTCTGAAATTTTTAGCTTTTTCCTGTTAATCCTAGCATGATAAAGAAGATTCAAAGAGAGTGAGATGCCAGCTCCTTTCATTCAGTCAGTAGCTTCAAACATTTCTGGTATATGAAAAACATGTTTTTCAATGGCAAAAATCAATGAATATTGTAAATGCACAAACAGTAATATCTCCACATTGCAAGGTGCAATTCTGAAATTTTTTGCTTTTTCCTGTTAATCCTAGCATGATAAAGAAGATTCAAAGAGAGTGAGATGCCAGCTCCTTTCATTCAGTCAGTAGCTTCAAACATTTCTGGTATATGAAAAACATGTTTTTCAATGGCATAAATCAATGAATATTGTAAATGCACAAACAGTAATATCTCCACATTGCAAGGTGCAATTCTGAAATTTTTTGCTTTTTCCTGCTAATCCTAGCATGATAAAGAAGATTCAAAGAGAGTGAGATGCCAGCTCCTTTCATTCAGTCAGTAGCTTCAAACATTTCTGGTATATGAAAAACATGTTTTTCAATGGCAAAAATCAATGAATATTGTAAATGCACAAACAGTAATATCTCCACATTGCACGGTGCAATTCTGAAATTTTTAGCTTTTTCCTGTTAATCCTAGCATGATAAAGAAGATTCAAAGAGAGTGAGATGCCAGCTCCTTTCATTCAGTCAGTAGCTTCAAACATTTCTGGTATATGAAAAACATGTTTTTCAATGGCAAAAATCAATGAATATTGTAAATGCACAAACAGTAATATCTCCACATTGCAAGGTGCAATTCTGAAATTTTTTGCTTTTTCCTGCTAATCCTAGCATGATAAAGAAGATTCAAAGAGAGTGAGATGCCAGCTCCTTTCATTCAGTCAGTAGCTTCAAACATTTCTGGTATATGAAAAACATGTTTTTCAATGGCAAAAATCAATGAATATTGTAAATGCACAAACAGTAATATCTCCACATTGCACGGTGCAATTCTGAAATTTTTAGCTTTTTCCTGTTAATCCTAGCATGATAAAGAAGATTCAAAGAGAGTGAGATGCCAGCTCCTTTCATTCAGTCAGTAGCTTCAAACATTTCTGGTATATGAAAAACATGTTTTTCAATGGCAAAAATCAATGAATATTGTAAATGCACAAACAGTAATATCTCCACATTGCAAGGTGCAATTCTGAAATTTTTTGCTTTTTCCTGTTAATCCTAGCATGATAAAGAAGATTCAAAGAGAGTGAGATGCCAGCTCCTTTCATTCAGTCAGTAGCTTCAAACATTTCTGGTATATGAAAAACATGTTTTTCAATGGCAAAAATCAATGAATATTGTAAATGCACAAACAGTAATATCTCCACATTGCAAGGTGCAATTCTGAAATTTTTTGCTTTTTCCTGTTAATCCTAGCATGATAAAGAAGATTCAAAGAGAGTGAGATGCCAGCTCCTTTCATTCAGTCAGTAGCTTCAAACATTTCTGGTATATGAAAAACATGTTTTTCAATGGCAAAAATCAATGAATATTGTAAATGCACAAACAGTAATATCTCCACATTGCAAGGTGCAATTCTGAAATTTTTTGCTTTTTCCTGCTAATCCTAGCATGATAAAGAAGATTCAAAGAGAGTGAGATGCCAGCTCCTTTCATTCAGTCAGTAGCTTCAAACATTTCTGGACGTTTTTCAATGGCAAAAATCAATGAATATTGTAAATGCACAAACAGTAATATCTCCACATTGCAAGGTGCAATTCTGAAATTTTTTGCTTTTTCCTGTTAATCCTAGCATGATAAAGAAGATTCAAAGAGAGTGATATGCCAGCTCCTTTCATTCAGTCAGTAGCTTCAAACATTTCTGGTATATGAAAATGTTTTTCAATGGCAAAAATCAATGAATATTGTAAATGCACAAACAGTAATATCTCCACATTGCAAGGTGCAATTCTGAAATTTTTTGCTTTTTCCTGTTAATCCTAGCATGATAAAGAAGATTCAAAGAGAGTGAGATGCCAGCTCCTTTCATTCAGTCAGTAGCTTCAAACATTTCTGGTATATGAAAAACATGTTTTTCAATGGCAAAAATCAATGAATATTGTAAATGCACAAACAGTAATATCTCCACATT
Source organism: Phyllobates terribilis (assembly GCF_046119375.1). Lineage (NCBI taxonomy): Eukaryota > Metazoa > Chordata > Amphibia > Anura > Dendrobatidae > Phyllobates > Phyllobates terribilis. The sequence goes on from NW_027370255.1 coordinate 33,998, forward strand.
GCAAGGTGCAATTCTGAAATTTTTTGCTTTTTCCTGCTAATCCTAGCATGATAAAGAATATTCAAAGAGAGTGAGATGCCAGCTCCTTTCATTCAGTCAGTAGCTTCAAACATTTCTGGACGTTTTTCAATGGCAAAAATCAATGAATATTGTAAATGCACAAACAGTAATATCTCCACATTGCACGGTGCAATTCTGAAATTTTTAGCTTTTTCCTGTTAATCCTAGCATGATAAAGAAGATTCAAAGAGAGTGAGATGCCAGCTCCTTTCATTCAGTCAGTAGCTTCAAACATTTCTGGTATATGAAAAACATGTTTTTCAATGGCAAAAATCAATGAATATTGTAAATGCACAAACAGTAATATCTCCACATTGCAAGGTGCAATTCTGAAATTTTTTGCTTTTTCCTGCTAATCCTAGCATGATAAAGAAGATTCAAAGAGAGTGAGATGCCAGCTCCTTGCATTCAGTCAGTAGCTTCAAACATTTCTGGTATATGAAAAACATGTTTTTCAATGGCAAAAATCAATGAATATTGTAAATGCACAAACAGTAATATCTCCACATTGCACGGTGCAATTCTGAAATTTTTAGCTTTTTCCTGTTAATCCTAGCATGATAAAGAAGATTCAAAGAGAGTGAGATGCCAGCTCCTTTCATTCAGTCAGTAGCTTCAAACATTTCTGGACGTTTTTCAATGGCAAAAATCAATGAATATTGTAAATGCACAAACAGTAATATCTCCACATTGCAAGGTGCAATTCTGAAATTTTTTGCTTTTTCCTGTTAATCCTAGCATGATAAAGAAGATTCAAAGAGAGTGATATGCCAGCTCCTTTCATTCAGTCAGTAGCTTCAAACATTTCTGGTATATGAAAAACATGTTTTTCAATGGCAAAAATCAATGAATATTGTAAATGCACAAACAGTAATATCTCCACATTGCAAGGTGCAATTCTGAAATTTTTTGCTTTTTCCTGTTAATCCTAGCATGATAAAGAAGATTCAAAGAGAGTGAGATGCCAGCTCCTTTCATTCAGTCAGTAGCTTCAAACATTTCTGGTATATGAAAAACATGTTTTTCAATGGCAAAAATCAATGAATATTGTAAATGCACAAACAGTAATATCTCCACATTGCAAGGTGCAATTCTGAAATTTTTTGCTTTTTCCTGCTAATCCTAGCATGATAAAGAAGATTCAAAGAGAGTGAGATGCCAGCTCCTTTCAGTCAGTAGCTTCAAACATTTCTGGTATATGAAAAACATGTTTTTCAATGGCAAAAATCAATGAATATTGTAAATGCACAAACAGTAATATCTCCACATTGCACGGTGCAATTCTGAAATTTTTTGCTTTTTCCTGCTAATCCTAGCATGATAAAGAAGATTCAAAGAGAGTGAGATGCCAGCTCCTTTCATTCAGTCAGTAGCTTCAAACATTTCTGGACGTTTTTCAATGGCAAAAATCAATGAATATTGTAAATGCACAAACAGTAATATCTCCACATTGCAAGGTGCAATTCTGAAATTTTTTGCTTTTTCCTGTTAATCCTAGCATGATAAAGAAGATTCAAAGAGAGTGAGATGCCAGCTCCTTTCATTCAGTCAGTAGCTTCAAACATTTCTGGTATATGAAAAACATGTTTTTCAATGGCAAAAATCAATGAATATTGTAAATGCACAAACAGTAATATCTCCACATTGCATGGTGCAATTCTGAAATTTTTAGCTTTTTCCTGTTAATCCTAGCATGATAAAGAAGATTCAAAGAGAGTGAGATGCCAGCTCCTTTCATTCAGTCAGTAGCTTCAAACATTTCTGGTATATGAAAAACATGTTTTTCAATGGCAAAAATCAATGAATATTGTAAATGCACAAACAGTAATATCTCCACATTGCAAGGTGCAATTCTGAAATTTTTTGCTTTTTCCTGTTAATCCTAGCATGATAAAGAAGATTCAAAGAGAGTGAGATGCCAGCTCCTTTCATTCAGTCAGTAGCTTCAAACATTTCTGGTATATGAAAAACATGTTTTTCAATGGCATAAATCAATGAATATTGTAAATGCACAAACAGTAATATCTCCACATTGCAAGGTGCAATTCTGAAATTTTTTGCTTTTTCCTGCTAATCCTAGCATGATAAAGAAGATTCAAAGAGAGTGAGATGCCAGCTCCTTTCATTCAGTCAGTAGCTTCAAACATTTCTGGTATATGAAAAACATGTTTTTCAATGGCAAAAATCAATGAATATTGTAAATGCACAAACAGTAATATCTCCACATTGCACGGTGCAATTCTGAAATTTTTAGCTTTTTCCTGTTAATCCTAGCATGATAAAGAAGATTCAAAGAGAGTGAGATGCCAGCTCCTTTCATTCAGTCAGTAGCTTCAAACATTTCTGGTATATGAAAAACATGTTTTTCAATGGCAAAAATCAATGAATATTGTAAATGCACAAACAGTAATATCTCCACATTGCAAGGTGCAATTCTGAAATTTTTTGCTTTTTCCTGCTAATCCTAGCATGATAAAGAAGATTCAAAGAGTGAGATGCCAGCTCCTTTCATTCAGTCAGTAGCTTCAAACATTTCTGGTATATGAAAAACATGTTTTTCAATGGCAAAAATCAATGAATATTGTAAATGCACAAACAGTAATATCTCCACATTGCACGGTGCAATTCTGAAATTTTTAGCTTTTTCCTGTTAATCCTAGCATGATAAAGAAGATTCAAAGAGAGTGAGATGCCAGCTCCTTTCATTCAGTCAGTAGCTTCAAACATTTCTGGTATATGAAAAACATGTTTTTCAATGGCAAAAATCAATGAATATTGTAAATGCACAAACAGTAATATCTCCACATTGCAAGGTGCAATTCTGAAATTTTTTGCTTTTTCCTGTTAATCCTAGCATGATAAAGAAGATTCAAAGAGAGTGAGATGCCAGCTCCTTTCATTCAGTCAGTAGCTTCAAACATTTCTGGTATATGAAAAACGTTTTTCAATGGCAAAAATCAATGAATATTGTAAATGCACAAACAGTAATATCTCCACATTGCAAGGTGCAATTCTGAAATTTTTTGCTTTTTCCTGCTAATCCTAGCATGATAAA